>NC_046225.1:15509228-15651728 GCF_009819885.2 Catharus ustulatus
GAAGGTTACTGGTCAGCTGGCTTTGTAATTAATTGGTGTTTTGTTAGGAGCAAGCATAGAGCTATATGAACGTATACTAACTTGTCATTAGCTTGTTCTGTGAGCAAGTGAAGACATAGAGAGTGCTGTAACCACCTGGGTCACATCAGGTTACTCATTTGCTTTTATGGCTCCTTCAGAAAAAAGGTGTGTCTGAAGTATGACATGTTCTATATGCATCTGCTGTTTCCTTTATAGTAAGAGATGAAAACAGAGTTCTCTGTTTGTCAACTTAGCTCATAGGGGTGTGGAATTAACCCCTGAGCAGGGAGGGAACTGTCACCTGGACTTTCCTCCTACCTGCTACTTGCAAACAGCTGCTGTCTCCAGTCCTTTTCTAAGTCCTTAATTTTGGTCCCTTTGTAGCATTTAAATAGGACTGAAAGCAGATTGATTGGACAAGTGTGAGATGGATTTACATACTCAGAACAGTTAAATAAGCCTGTGGAGATGGTGCATGCTGTTTCAGCTTTCTGTTTAACCTGTGCTTTGCAATGCTTGGCCAGTACCTACCATGAATTCCTTATGTATGAAGAGTGTAGCCTATTCTACAGTACATGCTAGCAGTTACCAATAAATGTATTAAGCCTTTCTATTTTTCAGTCTTTGCCTAGTTCTCAAATGCACTTGGCTACAGGAATGTATTCTTTGTCCCTAGTCTTTGTTTCTTCCCTGTTGAAGAACTGTTCTTGATGACTTACTGAACACTTTGAGCTGTGTATTTGTATGTATATACTTCTGAGAGAGACTCTGCTGCTTAGACTTCTTGAAAGAGCTTCCCCAGGTAATGTTCTTCTCATCCTGCAGCTGGATAACATCCTGAATGCTCTCCGAGTGTATTTTTGGGCAGGGGTGGGTTACACAACCCCAGCTACTGCTCAGGTGTCCAGTACAGCTGCACGCAGCTTAGCAAGGAAAGCAAGTAACACACAAGTGTTTAATTAGGTTTTAGTATTAGAAAAATGTGAAGTCTCAGGAAAGCAGGCACCTGGAGCCTTCCCTGTCAGCTGTGGTAGAAGAGCTGTGACCTTTCTGTTGGTGCAGTGTCATTATCACTGCACAGTTTTGCTATCTCACTGTGGAGGCAATGGAGCGTTGTGTTGGCTGAGCTCTTTGGTTTCCAGATGTAGGGGAAGTTAAAAACAGTTTTGGCTCTTGTGAGCAATGAGGAGGAACGTTTTTCTAGTGACCTTGGAGTTTCAGTCTTGTAAATTGGAGTTTGCAGTTTTTAAGCCAGGAATTCCTTTTGGCAGATCATAGTCTCTCATCAGGCTGCCTTGCTGCAAAAGGGTAGCTGAGCTGGGATTGTTACTGCTCTGTGCCACACCTCTGGAAGCCCAGGGCTGGTTTTCACCTGAAATGCCTTATCACAGAAGTATTTGTAAACTTTGTGCTTGAAGTTAGAGTTGGAAAGGTTCACTGTGCATCTTCTGTAAGGTAACATAGTCCTTCCAAGGGCTTCAGTGTTACATACAGGTTGCATGTTTTAGTCAGGCTCATAGTCTCAGTCAGTGATCCCAGCAGCTTGGTTTCCCTGCCTTCTAATTCTGTGATCCTTGGTCCTGGTCCAGTTATCCCAGCACTGGAGCAGCCTGGTGATAATGTACTCCCACAAATGTGTTTGCTGCAAAAGACCTGTGAACTGTTGTTTTCAGGACACTGTTCTGTGGATGGTTTTCTCTTAGATGACCATTGAAATTCATGCCTTGCTAAGAAATACTGCCAGTTCTCTCTTAAAGCTGTGGGTTTGTGAATGAGTAGCAAAGCATTTTGAGAAAATGTCCTCCTTTTCTTAGAAAGCAACGTAAGCTTGTGGATAGAGATTTGCAACCAAATAACCGTCAAAAAGTGACTTCCCTCTGTAGCTCAGTCTAGCCTTTTTAATAAGGAAAAACTAACACTCTTTTACCTCACAGTGAGAAATTGTGTGACCCTGGTACAACCTTTGAAGAAAGCAAAGGCAGAGATGCTGGGCACAGGGGCAGGGAAAGACACTTCTACCTTTTTCCAGGGCTGGGCAGATGTGTTGACCCCTGCTAGACTGTACTCCTCAGCCCTTCAGTGCTCTGGAAAAAGAGGAGGGTTCTTTTGTGCACCTCTGGGCTAGCACAGGAATCTTGAATGTAGTTTTGATTCTCCTGAAAAGAGCCAATTTTCAGTGGAGATGCACCTGCACCAAGAAGTGCCAGAGGGTGGGAATATGGCATCACAGACCTGAGCCCAGCACAGCACTCGTGCATGTGCTGTGGGTGCATGAGAAGCAGCTGCTCCTGTGTGAGCTGATTGAGCACTGGGGCATGGATTAGTTGGGTGCTCATGTGAGCTGTCTGGAGGCTCGCTTGTCAATACATTGAGTGCTTGTGCATGAAGTGATTGGGAGGCTGAGTTATAAATAAATTGGGCACTAATGCATAAGCTAATTGGGCACCAATGCATGAAGTTTTAGGGCGTTCACGTGTGCAATGATGGGATGCTGTTCATAATTTCATGGGCTGTTCATGCATAAATCTATTGTGTGCTCATGCATGAACTGATCAGGCGCCCATCCTGCATGCCATGGCTCCTGCAATGTCTGCTCAGCCATTGCACACTGGCTGGGCTTTGTGTTTGCTGCTGGCTGGGAATACATGGACATTCATTCACACATCTCCTCTGCCTCCAGTCCTGGCTGGCCAGCAAGCACAGAACAGTATTTTCTGCAGGAGCTGGCCCAGAACAAATCCAAACCCAAACAAGCTTTTGGGCAGGAGATGACAACTGTGTGACAGGCTATCCAAAAATAGCTTTTATTTTCTGTATCCAAGGGAATTGACAACACTATGCTGTAAAAGATGATGTTGCTCTCACCTGTCCATGGACACAGAGCACATATTTGCAGCCACAGCTGACAAAGAGCTTGTGATGAGATCCATGGGGTTGATGGTGTGCTGGCCTGGTTTTATAGTCAATTAAATGGATTGAGTGCATGCAGAGACACTAGAAACCTGGACCCTGGTTTCTCCTGATTCCCAGGAGCTGCATGGCAGCCTTTTTGGGAAGGCAGTGGGTGTGTGGGATTGAGAGCTCTTGATTTCCCAGTGGAAGTACCTGTGTCCTCACAAAAACACTGTCACACCAGTGCTCCCACTCTTCTGGCCAGTGGTGCTGTGTAGAGCTGGAGTTTCAAGAAGCAGGAGCTGACTTCAAATAACTTCCAGCAGTAACATGCTGGAAAATGTCCTTCATCAGCAGGTACTGGAAGAAGCAGGAGCAACTCTTTCTGGGCATCCAGTACTGGAGGTAGAGCTTCAACAAAGTGGAGCTGGAATGAACTGGAAATCAAATAAGCTTATGTCCATTAGCTGGAGTTGTAGGAAGCCAGAACTGCCACAAGAAAGCTGGAGTTTCAACAGGGTGGACCTGAAAATCATCTTCAACTGAAAACTAGCTAAAGCTATAGGAAGCTGGAGTGTTCAGTAACTGGAACTGAAATCACCTGAACTGAGCAGCAGCAGCATCTCTCATCACAACTGCAGGAGCTGGAGCACAGGACAGAGCCAGAGCTTTAAGAAGCAGCAACTGAAGTTAGCTGGGGCTGGACCCTCTGTCAGCAAGAGCTGTAGGAAGCACGAGCATCTCTCATCCAGAACATCCAGTCATTGGCCATGAGCTGGAACTGCACCAAGCTGTGGTGTCCATCAGCCAGGGCTGCCTTCCAGCACTGCTGAACAGAGGAGCATCTGCTAGCCACAGCCTCTGATAGCCAGGGCCAAGGGAGAAATGACAACAGGAACTCCTGTCCTGCTGGCACAGAGCAGGGACTGGGAAGGTGCCAGGTGAGAGCTGCAGCGAGCAAGTGCAGCCCTGTATTACTGCATCAGTCCAAACAGGCACAGGGATCACCCCACACCCCCCTGCCTCAGCCAGGGAGCAGGGCAGGCTCTGAGAAACAAGTCAGCAGCTCATAGCTAAAACCTGCTGCTCTTATCTCTCTTCAAGTGATGCTTATCTGATGACAAATAAACTGTGTAGTGAAACAAGCAGCTCCTGTAGTGAAAGGGGGAAGGTACAACCCCAGCAGTGTGACATTTAATCCTTCAAGCAGGTCTGGTTAAGGGTTTTTACTGTTTTGAACTGCCTTTTCTAAGCCTTTGGTTGAAATTCTATCCCTGTGGCCTTTCTAATTATATTTATACTTTCACTTGACACTGGGTGGCAGCAGCTCTATGAACACACTATTCGTAATCCATTTCCTTCTCCTTTTCCTCTTCCTTCTCCTTCAATATTTTCACAGTTCAAGTACCAGAGCAATAAATTGGATGTGCTTATCACTTTTTGACGTTTCCATATATACTTATGCAGAATAGTTAACAATTTAGCTGTCATCTTTCTCTCCTTTTAAAAAGAGGAGAAAAGTGCATTTTCATAAAATTTCTGGCTCAAACGTTCCTTGAGGTGGTGAGGGCTGAAAGTGCCGCCTCTGGTTTCTGACTTTTGCCTCGCCTGCCTGATTGGCACACCCACACTATTTCCCTTTCAAGCTGCTTTGTTTCCAGATCCTCTGCTTTTCCTGTTGCACTTCTTGGTTGCAAATTTCAGACTCCTACGCTCTCCCCCTTGTCCTTAATGTGGCTGTTAAATTAGTTAAATCAGTTAATCTAATCAGTTAGGTTGCTGTTAATCCTTTTGCACATTATCACAACTGTTAAATGCAAGTTTCTCTTTCCAGGGTTCAGTCCTCTTAAGGGATAGGATGATCATTTCATCCAAAAGTACCAGATTGCACAATTACACCTACCCCTAGAGCAATTCTTGTGGAACTGTCTTTTCTTCCCTTTCAAAATTCCTTTTTTTTGCTGAAATTGCCATGCAGACAAAGGAAAACACGTCCTCTGTGGGGAAATCAGCAAGTCACCAGCATCAGCATGTGAAAAAAAGGACAGGCTAAATTCCAGCTTCTTTTAGCTCTAGACCATTAGGAGTCTGTTGCTTTAAGAGACATTCAGGGAATGTGCAGGGGAGAGACAATGATAATGTGGGGTATTTTGGAGCTTTTTTGTTTGGATGGTTTGGGGGTTTTTTTTATGCTGTACCTCTATACATCAAATGCAAACAGCAGCAGCCTGGTAGGTTTTAGGCAGAAGGAACTTGAAAATCATTAAGCCATTTTTTGGCCAGGGTGGGCTCATATCTGCAAGCCTTTTCTAAGGGAAAGGGCTAGGAGAAAAGTAAAATTTATGTGCAAAAACAGGTTAAAAAGAGTTAAAAGCTGGAAGACAAAAGTGCTTTTCTCCTGGCGGAGAACACAGGCAGTTGCAGACAACAAAATGCTTTTCACTGCTGTGTCGTGGTAATGAAAAAGAGCTCAATTCTCAGGTGTGGGGCTCTGTGGACTCCTGTCTTGGCTTTAAGGACAGCCAGAATGCACAGACTCACTGTACAAAAGGATTCACTTTTTAATCCAGTGGTCACTCCTGGGCCTGGTGTCATTAGGACACGTGGGGGATGGCACCTGCTAAGCTGGAAACAAGCTTGGATTTTTGGTAGGCATCAGGCTCTGCACGCAAAACCAAACGCAGTAGTTTCCAGCAGTTGTAACAGCTGCTCAAATAAATCCATAGTTTATAAAATTCAGTGTGACAATGCCTATTGGTAAGAATCTCACAAGCTCAACCAATAAACCCAACTGAATCTAATCAATTTGTAGCGAGCTCGTTGCAAAATAGATTTCAGAGAGCTTGACACAGAGCCACAGCACATCAGGAGTCACAATGACCTCACATTTGGGAATTCTGCCAAAGGATGCACCTGACCCCTGAGTTAAATCCTGCTGCTGTCTTGCTGCTATCCCCAAGACAGACAGCTGGGCACTATTTATGTGGCAAACAACTGCTAATGGGTTTACAAGAAAATAATTACCCACCTTTTCCGTGCCTGGTGTGCAGCTCAGTTTGCTTTGAACTTGTAACTCCGTGTCTGGCACCATCTTGCACATAATGTACAAAAGAACCAAGCCCTCATCTCTCACCTTTGATTACAAGAACAGCACCACAACCATGGGAACCACATCCCTGAACGTGGATATGCAACCACTTCATTGGTGAGAAATATAACTGTGAAACAAATTTCTGTACTGGGTGCATTCCTGTGTGCATGTTGATTTACCCCTATGGGTGTAGCCCTGCATCAAGATGTAAAGAAATCAGTCAGAAATATTCAGATCCGTGCCAGGCAACAAAACAACTGTGCTACATTCAGGCACAAGGAACATAAGAGAGAAAGAGTACAAGTCTTGTGCTGCCTTGCAAAAAGTGGGACAGGAAAAAGAATTCAGGAGAGCATGCTACATTATAGTTGGGAAGGCTGGTTTTAATTTTCTCTTCTTTCCCACATTTTCTACACAATTTGGAGGAAGCCAAATTGTCAGACTGTCAGAGGTTTCAAAACCCAAAGTAACACACAGCTCTCTAGAGTGACATCAAAATCATCAAGGGACTTAAATCTCTCTGGACTTTGTCAGACAAAGATAAAAATTCTTCTTGCCACTATACTGCATCCTCTCACTCTGCTGCTGTTCCTGCCTCTCTGAAGTGCTCACCTGCATCACCACTCTGATCTGCTAGCTGGGGGAATTCACTTTCATCTCACCAGCCCAGGGTAACTGTTCCCTCACCTCTGTTCTCTGTCAGGAACAACCTTCATCCTTCCTGCCTTCTAAGGCAGATTCTCTTGTGGCAGAAGTGCAGGGGAAAAGCACAGCTGCAGCTGAGTTTCTGAGGGAGCCACACCATGAAAGCAAAGCTGACAGGACAGAAAGGCAAAGCACAGATAAGAACAGCAAGGACAGAACTCAGACAATCACTAACATATCCACAAAACCTGAACATCAAAATCCGTTATTCAATGACTTTAAATTAGGAAATTCAGCAATAAGCATAATCTGATCATCATCCTGATTGTCTATTCAATTCTCTCATCATCTCCTGCACTGTGACACTACTTGAGCCTGACTCATTTACTCATCCCCTTGTTTTACATCAGCATAACTCCACTAGTGCAGAGCTGAAGTACATCTGTCTGTCAAAGACACATGGTGTGAGGTAAGTAATATTTAGTCTCTACTGTATCAGCTTCTGCTTGTTTCTGGAAAACTTCCCCTCAGTTAGCTGCACACATGCCAGAACTAGAATGAATCAATGTACATGGGAACTCTACATAAGTACAAAATAATCTGTGACCTCATTTATTGCAGCTTCTCATATGTCCATTTTTTCAACATCCACTCGGGAAAGCAAAATCTGAGTGGGGGACACGCTGCAAGAAATGACATCAGTGGCTCTCTCTCCAGGGTAGGCTTCTCTGCCTCAGTCTCTTCTGAATCACTTAGGAAGTATAATTCCAATCTATGAATCTGGACTTCTGTATGGAATGTGCTTGTAAAAAATTAATGTCCTTCTTGTTACATTGTAAGCTCATTTTATTTGCACACAAATAAACAAGCTAAATTAGACTTCATCAAGGAAATATATCCCACTGCTGCACAGACAATGCTAACTGCACCAAACTTATCATACAGGTATTTTTTCACTTAAAAAACATAGATATATATATATCTCCCAATAGTACTTTATATATGTATAAGGAAACTACATATAAATACAATGGAAAAATACATTCAAAGGCTTTTTATAAAACTTGTCACAGTATTATTTTAACTGTAATAAAAATATTTATGAGGGAAAGACAGATGCATGGAGAAACACAAATACCTAATGTCTAGTGCTTCATCTAAATCCCAAAAATAAAATTTAGTCTTTGGTATTACTAAACAAAGTTAAGTTGCAACCATCTACAGCTCACAGCCTCTGCCTCACTCTCTCTGATTCCACTTTGCACAGACTCTGCTGGCTACAAGTTTCCATAATAATTTGCAAACAGGCGGAGAAACAAAACCAGCTAAATGTGTAGTCTCTTCTTTCAAGGACTCCATCCAACCTTCATTGAATTAGATGGAAAATATTATATTGCCTTGTTCAGGCTGAAGGCTATACAAAATATTTAAATTGATTTGCTGTCAAAGTGATGGTCAGCCACCAGTGAAAAATAATTATACCCATGGAACAAACCACAGAACTGCCCCTGTGGCATTCCCTCCCCCATTTTCCCCTTCCCAGTGGGAAAAGTCATGACCAGCAGCTAGGGAGATGATCCAGCAGCTGTGGGTAACTAAACCCTGAGCACACAGCATGAGTTGCCCAGGAGGTTTTCCATCCAGCGTGTGAAATGCAGTAATGCTGCAGTAGCTTCAGAATGGAAATTTAGATTGGACTTGGTCTCAGCAGAAGCTGAAATAAATCCAAGCAGTGGCTGCAGAAGCTTCCATCCCATAAACCCAGCATGAGACCCAGGAACATCCCTATTTCAACAGCAGCTGGGGTTCATAACACAGAGCAACAGAATTTTTCCTTATAAGCCATGAATGCACAACATCCATCTGCATTTCTTCCCCGCAAGGTAAAAGCTTTTTGTCCATCTATTTTATCTTCACACTACACAAAAGCAAAACATTTAAAGAAAGGCACATGGCTCTTTGAAGCACACCATAGTCTGATTCTCTAGGCAACTTCTATTATGGATATACCTTTTTGTTTGACCAGTCTCTCATCTAACCTGGTGCAAAACAAGACTGACAGAGGGGCAGCATACACAGGGAAACCCTTTTAGCTCTAAATCAAATCAACCTTTCAGTAAAAGTCTCTCTTCTACACATTTCTGGATCCATGCAATACAGGACATTTTGGGGGAAAAATGAAACAGCACAGAGAAAAAGAAAAATAAGTGCCTGTAGTTTTAGCTACTGACAAATGTCCCAACTGTTGGCTTCTGATACCAACTTCTCCACCCAAAAACCTTGTTAATATCAAAATTGTAGCAAGTGATATTTTCACTGGCAAAACCATAGATCTGATCAATGGTATCTGAAAGTGTTCATAGAGACACTGTGTATTAAAAAAAAAATTCAGGTTACAGCTGCTGACTGAATGCATGCCCTTGTTATAAAATGCACAGATTTTGGGGGATTATCCAAACAAGTTCTGGTTCTGTACTGTCTTCTGTTCTTCAAGGAGTGCTGCATAATTTGTGTAACTTCATTTTAAGCAAGAAACAAAGTAGAACTGATGCCTGTGAATCACTATAAATGTACCAGAAGGAAAAATGATCAGAAATCCTTGTCCCAGCCTGAAAGTTCATCTGGAGGGCTTCCCACTTCAGGTGGATAGCTGTCAAAGTAGCTGTAATCAGTCGGTCCAGACAGCTAGGACATTGAAAACACAAACAAAAGAGTGTTTCAGAAAGCACCTTTTGGAAATGTTTTCTATTGATTATGCATAATTTTTGTTGTTCCCAACATGGAAATGAAAGGCTAATATGTTATAGATGATGTCTTTCAATGGATGCAATTCCTCATTCTTTAAAAGAAATACCTCCAGTAATTACACTGTACAACAGAACAGTGGCATTCGCCTTCTTATACAAAAGGACTTCCCAAATATTATAAAATATTTGATTTCACCCAAAGCTCTGTTAATTCAGCAAGAAAACTGGGCCACACTGCACAATTTGGACTCATAGGGTAGCTACCCAAAGCAGACCTCGGAATTACTTTTTGTTTTAAATTAAGATCAAAGTGAGTTTCAAATGCTTTACCCTAATCTTAAAGCAAAAACAAATAGGCCATTTGAAACGAGGAGCTTACTCAAGGATGTGTTGGAACTCGAATTTGTACTCTTCACAGTGATATGGACAGTGCATCTTAATAATGTGCCCATTACCAAGGGAGATATATTTTTTCAATATTAGTTTCTGACCAAACACCATTTGTTCTAGTAATGGTGAAAATGTAATTCAAAGTACACAGGCAGAATAATATTTCCATTACTTGACTGATTGTAAGTTATGTATTGCTCTCTTCAATTTTCACAAAAAATGTTGAACGGTAATAATTCAAATGCATCTTTGGGAAATTTTGCTGCCACCATCAGTTCTCCTTTGTAGCCAAGCTGAGTTAGAAAAGCATTATGATATGGAAAGGCAAAGCTGAGTTAGTAAAGCATTATGATACTGAAAGGCAAAGCCAATACCTCTCTTTTCAAAGGTGATGTTAATTTCCTCACTTTCAGACTGTCCCAGTTAAAACCACTCAACCACCTGATTAAAAAGAGATGAAAGACAGGGAGACACCAAAACAGAAAGACAGGTTATTTTCTGAAATTATACCACAAAGAGCTGAAAATCACTTGAACAAGGACTGTAAGTAGCTTTTCTCATGCCAACTCCTGTAACAACACAGTTAGAAGGAGGAATTTGGAGCATCATCATTGCCATACAAGGCAGGGCCAGCTCCTGGACCACCAGGCACTTTGACACTTGTGCATGGAGGAGGTGCAGAGACAGGCAGGTTAATACAGGCAGAAATGCAGCCATGCAGAGACTCATGTGTCTCCTTGGAATGCCACCCTTTTACAGCAGGAGAAGAGGGAGACAAGCAGAAAAATCAAAGAACTGCCTTCCCCAAGCACAAAGTGTAAGGCTAAGAAACAACTCAGATAAGAAGAGAAAGCAAAAAATGTTTAATTTACAGAGGGCTTTCTTCGTTAGAAGAAAGACTTGCATTAGAAAAATTCATTATGAGGGAGATTTTGTTACAAGAAAGAGAACAAAGCCCTAAAATTATTGCTCTGGAGCTCTTAACTACTCATTCTTAAAAAGTGAATGTTGAAGGGTCAAGAGGTCTGAGAGGCAGATGCTGAATGGGCATCGATTTCCCTGAGAATTGAATTAAACTCCTACATCAACAACCTGCAGCAAAAACAGTAAAAAATAAGGTTTCTAGATAATCATGCTGAGGATTTATGTTCATATTGTTGCTTGCTGTAGTTGCAAAAATACTCAAGAACAACAGAGATGTCTATACTTTACCAGTCTGGGTTCTAACATATTAAAAATACTTCAAATTGAACCAAATTTTCTTCTTATAAGTCTCTTTTGCTTACCTGTGCTTCTTGATGTCATTTATTCCATTCCTCAAATTGCCTAATCTTTCTGTAGGGTTTTGTCTTAATTAAAAAAAAAAAAAAGAAAAGAATAAGAATAAAGATAAGAATATATAAAATATCCCTATTTGTAAAAGAGCATTTATAGGTGCTAACTGCTTGCATTTAACAGTTGCACAGGGATGCAGCTTGCATAAAACATGTGGCTTCATGAGGAGATAGAGTGAGGTGCTGCTCACTGCTCCTTTTTTTCTGAGGATGGAGAAACCTTCTAGAAAGCTCAAACAGCATCACTGAGCTGTGAGAAGCAGCACAGGGAAATCAGTTGGCTGAGGTTTAGCTGCACATCCTTTTGTTTTTTTCCTAGCCAGCAGGTCTGAGTTACAAAAGGAAGCAGATCAAAGTTTACAGCTACAAAGATCATTCCAGTCAACAAGAATGTTGAATACTCTTCCTGGTGCCATGGGTGAAATCCCACAGGAGCTGGGAACCCAAAGTCAGTGCCACCAGCCAGAGGATGTGCAGGCCACTGAGTTAGGCTGGCCCTTTTGATATACATTTTGATATATTTCTATAGGACTTAAGCCAGTCTTTAAGTGCCTTAGGTTTTCTGTAGAATCTGTATGCCTAAATCATTTTGGAAGCTTTTTTTTTTTTCCTTAACAATGTGCTTGATTTGAAAATCAAATTCCTCAGCTCTTTCCTCAGCCCCCACTTAATAAATTTTCCCAAAGACGTGTTTCACAAAAAATTGCCAGCTACAGAGAAAGCCCAGAGCCTCTGCAGCCTCAGAGGTGTGACACATACAGGGGCATGCAATGCCTGCTGAATATAATCAGAATGGATCAGGCCATGCATAACAATTCCAAATGGAGTTGTCAGGAATTCAGTGCTCCAGTCTGAGTTCTAAAAGAGCTCAATCTATTTACACTCAGGCTTTGCCCCAAACTGCCCCTCCTACCTGCAGAGTCTGCGGATCAAATCCTCAGGTCGCCTCGTTATTGTTTTAGGAAAATCCAGCTTTTCAATGCCTTTGAGAATCAAATTGTATGTTATCATTTGATCAGCCCCAGAGAATGGTGGGCTAGAAAAAGAAAGCAACACTAGTAAATGAAACATCTGGCAAGAGCAGATGTGGCCAGAACTTACCTAAGCAAATAATTGAGAATACAGAAAAAAAATATGGAAAAAAGCCCACCTTCCTACTTTTACAACCCTCACCCTTTCAGCCTGTTTAGGATAATAGAAAGGCTTGAAGCTGAGAAGGTACCAGGCAAAATGCATGCCCACATGTGTCCCTCTAAGCCTAACTCAGAGAAGCTTCCATGTTGTATTGAAATGATGGAAGGTAAGACATGCATAAAGAAGTGTAATTTTGCAAAGCTGTCAGAAAATGGCCCTGGAAAGGTTTCTAAAAACAAATAAATTAGGTGAGAACTTTGAGTAGGAGGCACTTACCTGCCAGTGAGGAGCTCATACACAAGAATCCCAAGGGACCAAAAATCCACGCTGAAATCATGGCCTTTACTCAGAATGACTTCAGGGGCAACATACTCAGGGGTTCCACAAAACGTCCAGGTTTTCTGCCCTGATCCAATCTTCTTTGCAAATCCAAAATCAACCTGATCAAAATCAACACATGCTGCATAATGCAGAGGAGTTTTGCCCTGGGAAGCTCAAAGGTCTTAATTGCTTCCACACCTCCTGCAAAGACCCCAGGGCTGCTGGTTTACAGCTAGAACAACTGCACAGAGTAGTTGGGAAGGAGAGAGAGGTAATTCCATGGGATTACTGAATGTTATAAAACAGATCCATCTATTATCACAAGTAATTTTCTGAACAGTTTTCCTTTTGGGGAGAACAACCCATGATTTCCTCGAGGACATGAGATTTACTGTCCCTGGAAAGCAGTGGGTTGCTCATTGTCTGCAGAATGGATATTTCCAGCTCCCTGAAGGGCATTCTTGTTGCACTTCTCATAGTCACAGTAAAGCATGGCAGGAGTTCTTTTCTGTGCTCCCTCTCTACCAAGAGAGGGAATCTATGATTGTAAATGGAATCAATGAATGTTGAATGTTTGAGGCTGGGCAGGGAGTTAATTCTGCACCTGGAAGTGTGGTTTCTGTTCTTACAATAAAACTATTGGGAGAATCTTTTCTTTTGCTGTTTATACTGTGGCAAGAGCTCTCAGAGGCTGCAATTCCCCAGTTTGCCCATGGCTTGCAGTGGCTTTGCAATGCCTTTGCTCCTCACTGTGCAGTGAGAACCTGCCCTCTTTACCGCTGAAGCACGAGAGTTACTGCACTCCAGGATCCTGGTTCTGTAATTACCTGCCGTCTATTTATATACCCCCTGCAAAGAAACAGGATACAGGCACAAAAGGGTAACATTACAATGGATTACATCTTACCAGTTTTATATATCCTTCAGCATCCAAAATTAAATTTTCTGGCTTCAGGTCTCTGTAGATAATTCCTATTTGATGCAGATAGTCAAAAGCTTCTGTCACACACCCAACACAAAACTTGGTGGTGAATTCATCAAAGCTGCCTCTGGAACAAAAATAGTCACAATTAAGTTCTGAAAGCGTCTCAGTTATTAACCAGATAATGTAATATATTAATACCAGAATATTAACCAAACTGAACCAAACACCTCTCATTGAATGGAGAACCCCCTCAGCAGCCCCATGGGGCTGACTTTAAAGGGCAAGGTTAAGCTGTGTTTGCTGTTACCTGTCTCTCAGCAAGCTCCACAGTTCCCCTCCAAGGCAAGCCTCCAGGAGCATGTACACGTATTTGTTGTCCTTGAATGTGCGATACAGCCTGTGGAGACAGACAGAAGCAATTTAGGAAAAGCAAAATAAAGAGCAAGACTTGCAGTGTCTTTCCCCCAGAACTCACATGTGCTGAACCTCATCCCTGATAGTGCTGCCCCAGGGGTCAGCTGGGGGACAAAATCAAGGAAACCTTCTGCTCAACTCACTTTACAACAAATGGAGAACATATCTGCTCGAGGATTTTCTTCTCAGAATAGATATGCTCTTGCTGTTTCGTGTCCACTACGTGTTTCTTCTTTATACATTTCATAGCAAAAGCCATATTCTCATTTTTAACTTTAACCTGTGAATAAAAATGATGAAAAATGAGGCAAAGAAAGAATGTTTTACTAAATAATTCTCAATAGATACACTGATATTCATCTTTTCCAACACAGCACAAGACTGAAATTGATGGCTGTAACAAGGGACAAATTCCAGTTTTTCTGCAGAACTGTTATGTAGGATTTTAAGCCAAGCATCAGATATTTTAGTTTCCCAGTCCCCCACTCATAAAGTGAAATGCTCCCACTGTTCATTTTACATATACCAAATAGCAGCAGCTTGGATAGGTACTATATATTACAATGAGTTTATATCACAGTGGGTCCCAATTTCAATTTAAGATTTCTAATCACCAGCATGATACAAAAGAACAAAAAGGAGTTTAGGAAGAATGTTTTTGCATTACACTGAAATATTATCCAATATGCAATAAAAAGATAGAAGTTAAAACAGGGCTTCTTGGAAATGAAGGAAGTATATATTTGTGCTCTACAGCTGGATGAGAATTCAATTCTTAGCTTAGTATTTGGATAGTGCAGTAGAATTCCACTGTGGAAATTTTTTTTGTGAAGCATGAATCAGAATGAAACAGTTGATGATCTAACTACTGTAAAGGGTTATTGACTTCACTAAAAGCACAAAGGCTCCTTTGATTTACTATCACCTTCAGCAGCCTGCACAAAAAGCATTCAGGTTTTTGTCAGATGTTTGCAACTCAGCCAGAGGCGAGTGGGATTTAAGGCTTTGGGCTAATGAAGCTCTTGGTATCCCAGAAGCACAGATGTCCAGGCTATTGAATATGACTCAAAAGAGCCATTGCAAATTGTTGGAAATTGCCCAGTGACACAGCTCAGAGACAGCTCAGGCTGGCTGGAGTTGCTGTGGGGCAGGCAGGAGCAGCTCTAAGAGCACAGACTGTGCGGTGCCACTCAGACTGCTCCAGGTCCAGGCAGATTCCTCCTGGAAAAAGGCCTGCCATTCAGGGCACATAATGCAGGCAGGCATGTCTAGTGACTGTGTCTAGTGACCAGGAAGGTACTTTTAACAGCAGGAGATGGAGGCACACAAGAATGGACTTGCTTATTTAAACACCCAAGTCTTGTAATGGTTTTTTTAACTATGCATTGCTTTATGGAGAATTATTTCTGCCTGAGGGACACTAGCACATAGAATACCAAAATCCTTCACATTATTCAGTGGCTAAATCAGTCATCCAAGACAGAGAGCTACATGAATAATTTTAAAAGATTCTCTTACAAGCTCAACCCTTCCGAACCCACCAACACCCAGAGTTGTGACAACTTCTAAATTCTGGAATGGGGAAGGAGGGAACTGGGCTACTTTCTCCTTCAGCTCTATCATCTCCAAAGACACCTCTTTGGTCAGCTGTCCACAGAAGGATCTTCCTCTGCATTAAGAAAATTAACATAGGTTAGTGTTTTTCCTTTTAATGCCATTACTTTTAATGATCCTATACAAAGGCAAGGCAAAGCAAGGATATGGAAAAGGAGAAAAGGGGAAGTGGGAAAGGAGAAGGAGGAAAGAAGACCCTTCTTATTTCCTAACAGAATCTTAATGGAATCCTATGGAAGTAAATTAGAAGAAAAATGCTACTGAAATTCACTGAGTGGATCGACAGTAATTTTAGCAAGAGCTGATCTCTGGTGAGATTCCTATTGATGCAGGCAGCTGCAAAATTTTGGGCACTCCAAGCTGGAGAGGCAATGCTTGAAGGACTGTGTACCAGTTCCAGTAGAATGATCAGAAATAAGAATGCAGCTGTGTTTCTGAACAGAGGGAAAATACACTCTGCTAACCTTCCAGCAGTGCTCAGACTGAAATCAGAGACACACATACTAAAAGTGTGGCCCACAGCTAAAAGCAGATATCAATACCATCAGTGCTAAACTGAAACATTTAAAATAAACCGTTTCTTTTATGTCTGCTTCTTTCTTTTTGAAATGACACAATCTTCTGCACAGTAATACAATTTCCTTAACTCAACTGGAGTTAAAGCTGGCCTTCAGGGGCAAAAACAACATCAGTACTTTTTCTGTGCTCAGTTTTCCAGGAATAGAGTGAATTCGTGTTTGGAAGTAAATACCCTCAGAGTCTATGCAATTTTTGTATCAGAAAAAGTTTGTTGGGCTCCATAAGCATAGCCAGACTGTTTTATTGCAGTGACTGATGTCATTCCTTGGGATCCATCTCCTTCAACTACCACCCACGATTTTACTTACATATCTATCCCTCTTTTTTATAATTACCTGCTATAGGTGTAACAAACAAAAGATCTGACTTACTTTGCATGTCTCCTTTCGTCAGCCTGGGCCAGATTAGCCACATAACCTTCCAGGTAAGTTTGCAGCTCCTCATAAGTTCCAACTGTTTGATTAAATGTCCTTAAAACACAAATGAAACATCGTAAACCACTGCACTTTTAAGTCATGACCCAGATGAAGTTGGTTGACACTCAAGGATCACTTCCTCCAGGCTCAAGAAATTATCAAGAAATCTGGCAAAGGGGGTAAGAGATTTGTGTAGAGAAATAAACTCCTGTAATTACTCAGGCTTAAGTGGGAAACACACAGGAGGAGATGGAAGCTGGGTCAGGCTACTTGGAATAATATAGAGAGGTTGTCAGGGTAAATATAAATGAGGCAAGGAAGGCTGAGGGCCATCTGGAATTGATGTGGCCAAGGATGTCAAGGACGAGAAGAGAGGCCCTTCAAACACATCAGTAACAAAAGGAAAGCTGAGGATAACATGGATCCATTACTGAATGGAGCAGGGACTCTGGTGACAGGGAAGGCAGAGATACTGAATGCCCTCTTTGCCTTGGTCTTCACTGACAAGAACAGGCCTTAGGAACCTCTGACCCAGGAGATCAGGGTAAACATCACCACTACAAGGAGAGAAAGAGAAGCTACTCTTAAGCATCTGTGCTCCAGCACCTGCTGTCAGCCTCTCTTCATCAGCATTCCTCAAGCACAGCCACTCCTTCAGGATTCATCTAAGGAGACACTCTGGTACTGCCCACAGCAAGTCCCATTAACCCACAGCAAGTCAAGAGGATGCCAGCCTTGCACTGAAGTGTGATGCACTTACTCTCTGTCTATAACCAGGCACTCCACGTTGTGCTCATCTGCAATGACATTGGCTGATCTGACGTCGTCACTGAGAATTGAAACACATCAGGAGAATTCAGGACACGTCAAAATCCCCAGAGCACCTCACACTGCACTCATGGAGGGTCACAGTTCCTCTAGGAGAAACTCCTCAAAGGCCTCAGCAGCCTGTACCTGGAGTAGTGCTGCTGAACCAAATATAGAATCTAGCTTTTTGCTGGTCATTATTATGGTCTAGCACAGTATTTTTTCCAGTTTCAATAGGGTTTGGATCATGACATCCTTTAGCAATCTTCCAAGACAGTAGGGTCAGATGTCATTATCACTACATCAGGATTTTCTCTAATTTCCAAAATGATCCTTGGATATGAAACATTCCCAAACCCAAGTGATGCCCTGCTCAATCACACACACAAATATGTACTGTGTGACTCCTTCTCTCTGTTTCTTACTGCCATGGGCAATGGAAACAAGAGCTCATTCCAGTCATGATGGACCTTATCCATTCTGAAATCACCTGGCACAAGTTCTCCCCACAGTTTTTACTGAAGGATTAACAATGCAGAGGGCCAGAATTTGACTCCTACAGGGAAAACCGAAGGTAGGTGCCAGTGTAAACTTTCATGCTCTCTGCAACCCCTCAAAAAATTAACACAAATTTGGTCACTACCTGCATCTAATGGCTTTGCAATCAAAAGAAAGATTATATTCAAAACAGCCATGAGCTGTAGAATCTGACACAAAGTGATTGGACAATTGAAATCCTACACATCACAAATCAGGCAGTGTGAACTCACCTAATGAGAGCCTTTTCCCCAAAATAATCTCCTTTGTGTAGATTTTTGATCACCTGAGGCTGTGAGTGGTCTGTAGTGCTCTGGGTAACTATCACCTGCAAAGTACAGGAACAAAAATTTAGTAAAGTAAAATTTCAAAGTATTGCATGATTTTTTCTTTCTGTGTATTTCAGAAATGTCTCAAACTCAGTAACGCTGCAGAAAGAATTACAGATATATATAGTTACCCCCTCCTCTCAAAAATTACCACCAAAAATTCCCTAATCCCTCTCTGATTTTTGCAAGGAAGAAGGAATATATTAATTACTGGCAACCCCTCAACATTTTCTCCTCATACATTCTGAAACAGAGCAGGATAAGTCACATTTTAATGAAAGACTGAAAAATACTTCAGTTCCCACAAGGGCAGATGTCACATGAGCTTTTTTTCTTCTCAGCTGAATAGGCAGCACATTCTGTTGATTCCCATGTTAGCAAAAACCAAACTAGGATATCCACAGACACAGAGATGTTCTGGAAACTGGAGGTTTATTGAGGAAGTCTCCTGATTCAATTCTTTAGAGTCCTGTGTCAGCCTCCAAGCTAGCAGCTGAGGGATAAAGGCTGCTGCCCTGCTCCTCTGGGACTAACAAATAAAAGAATTCTGAGACACCTCAAAGGCCATTCTCCATTAAGCCTGGGACTCCATCACTTCTTGGACCTCTGACAATTCTATGTTTTGCCCATTAGATACTGCACCACCTAGGAGAAGACTTGGGTCAAATCTCATTTACAAAAAAATTACCTTTACACGTCTGCTACAGTGTCAAGAGGCTTCAGGACACAATTTAATTTCTTTTAAATTAGAACAGTATAACGTGAGTTCACTGTGAATTGAAGATCAGGCCCTCTGAACCTCTGCAACGCTGCTCCAGGCTTTTATCACTGAATTGTAAACGAAAAATGTGCACAAACACTGCACCATTTTTACTGAAGACCACACTCCTCAACATAGCTTTTGAGCTCCAAGTGCTTGTACATGTTACTTTACCAATAAGGTTTATCACACCTTACCTTGCCTTTTGCTATGATGAAGAAGGTGTTTCCTTCCTCTCCTTCCCGAATAACGTAATCTCCCTTGTCATAGTACTCCTGGTGGGGGGCAATGAGAGACAGTACTGTCCAATAAATCTCTGAAAGGTTACTATGCAGAGTTCTTAACACATGTGGATGTTTCATTGATGTTTGGCTTCCCACATCCTTCATGCCTCCATGCAAAAAGAATAAAGAATTACACCACCCTTGGACAGAAATCCCAGCTATGGTTATATATCCAGCCTTTCCTTTCAAAGGCTGCTGCCAAATGCAGCCCTAAGGCACACAGATATTTGGCTGGAATCACGTGCTGGGGACCAGTGCCTTCTTCCCTTACATTTTGCAGTGTATGTGGTCCAAAGAACATGAAAGTATTACATATCCACATCGCAAAGAGGTAAATTTGATTAACGAAAGAGTCCTGGAGAACAACTTTGTACTTAATCTTAATAAATGATAGATTACAAATCCTCTTAACTACTTGCTTGACTCCTTTGATGCCAAAAATATAACTTACTTCTGGGTCCCTAAATGTTATTATTTTCTGCCAACCTGGAATTCAACTCTGATCACTCCAAAACCACCCTCATATTAAAAAAGCTTGATTGTTTTTTATTTTTGCTGATTTATACTCCTTTGTTATTTTGGAAGCTTACTGAATGCTATTAAGAAAAAGTTAACAATATCTTACCACTTCCAGACAGTCCATGATCTTGGTTAATTTATCTTCGGGTAAGTTTTTCAGCAGAGACACACTTCCAGAAAAAAAAAAAAAAAAAAGCCCCACGACCCATAGTAGTTATCATTAGCAATTTTTTGTGATCTCATCTGTACAATTTTTACATTTTATAATTAGTTAAACTAGTGGTGAACACACTGTACAACTAAATTTGGAAGGTTCAAGCATTCTCATCCTGTTTTTTAGATAAACAAAACTCACACAACTTAGAAATGTGGCAAACATTGGTCAGTTTGTAAATCAGCTTTGTGTTTCAGGAGAGGAAGGACTTTAGTGGGTGTAAGGATTGATTTCAAATGAATCCAGCAATTACAAACCCAAGACATTATAGCATATCAAGAATATATTTTCAAGTGCACTGCAGAGATTGCAAAATCAAAGGCTCAGTACTCTTTGAACAGTTATTGAAAGATTATCTAATTACAGTAAAAATTCTGTGAACTTGCTGGTAAGAACGAAAAATAATTCCCACTCTGATCATTCAGACTTGTAAAATTTAGGAAATTATAGAAATTTTTATCTATTTAGACTCAGCAAATAAATGTGTATAGAAATGAAAGTTAGAGAGGGATGTGAAAATACACAAGACAGTCTATGCATTGCCAGGCTTGGCATCTTGATTTGAAGGCATAACAGAATGGTCATTCTGAGTTAAAAAGATAAAATATTACATCAGCTAATTATGGTTTGGAACCTCTAATTTCCCCCTCCTCCTAATGAGAAGCATGGCACCACTCTCAGTGTTCCCTGCAGGAGAGAATTACCCTGCTCTGCAGATTTCCTAGTAATTTATGTTGGAATTAGTTAATAAGTGGAGAGACACGCAGATCTCATGTTTAAATCTCCAAAGGATAAGGAATATTCCTTAATCTACTCCAGCAGCGAACTAACTATTTTTTGGAGGATTTACTTAACTTTACTTATTATAGTCTTTTAAATTCTAGACCTGTAAATTTCCCATACATTTAAAGGCATTCAAGCACCCATTGAAGTTTTCTAGTGCGATGCAGGAGAAAAACAATTAAAATAGAAAAACACTCTTATGACTCTTAAAAGAAAAAAAAAAAAAAGACACATATTCAGGCTTTTGAGGCCACATTTGCAAGAAGAGCACCTTTTTCTCTCTGTTTACAAGGTGGACACAGTATTGTTATGCATCTTAGTCAGTAGTACAAAGCAGCATCAGAAATAGAAATTAATCATATTTACCTCCTAAGGAAGTTTCTGTATTGCTCTTGTCTGGTTTGTGCTGTCACTCTCATGATATTTTGAAACACTTCTCTGTCCAGCGCCCACGTTTTAACATTAGTGATTGCTTTGAGAAAACAAAAAAAAGAACAAAATCAGCAATCTTTCCAAATTATTTGATGATTGATATTACAGCATCAGCTCATGGTAGAAGACAGACCGGCTATTTCACAAGGCCTAAGGCTGAATTTTAAAATATCAAGTGCCTATTGTAATCAATTTACAAAAGAATAAATTCCCACTTAAACAATGCTCACTAAAGTAAGGAATAGATTTCCAAATGGTTCCTCTACAGACTGATTTAAATGTACAGTAATTTCATGATTGTAAGCCGCACCTGATTATAAGCCGCACGTCCAGGTGTCGGCAACTGTCTTGGGTTACAACACAGAGTGTGATAAAAGGTATCTGTTCTATCACCATCTGTTGAGGGTGGGGGCAGTGATCCTTATCTCAACGGCAGATATTCTGCTAATGGGCCATCCATTGAAACCAGGCAGAGCATTGTTCTTTATCTTTTCACAACCCATCCTTCCTCCAGCGAGTCATTTTCTGCTAATGGCCCATTGAGTCCCACTGTGGGATTGATAAAATTACTGCATCCCATTGGAAGTTGCTCCAGCCAGGGGGAAGAGCCCAACATTTCTTACCAAGATAAAAACAGAGGTTTTGGGACACCAAGGGAGCCCCTTTCTCCACTGGACTCCAGAGGAAAACTGGATTTCTCCACATCACCACTGGACCTCCGGAGGGAAACTGCACCTTCTGCTGGAGCACTGCTCCAACTGAATCACATCTGTCACTGCAGGTGGATGCAGCCACCATTTAATGGGACTGCTACCAACACCCTGCCTGACAGGGTGTCAGGTTGTACTCTGACTTTGTCAGGGTTTGGAGTCTGTTTCTTTGTAGTACTGTATTTCTATTTTAATTTCCCTAGTAAAGAACTGTTATTCCTAATTCTCATATCTTTGCCTGAAAGCCCCTTGATTTCAAAATTATAATAATTTGGAGGGAGGAGGTTTACATTCTCCATTTCAAAGAGAAGTTCCTGCCTTTCTCAGCAGACACCTGTCCTCCAAACTAAGACAGCAACTTTTCGTTCTTTGTCCATATATAAGCCGCACCTGATTATAAGCCGCACTTTGGGTTCGGACCAAAATTTTAGTCAAAATGGTGCGGCTTATAATTGTGAAATTACTGTAATTCCACAGGCTGAGCAACCTTGAAAATGACAGGGCTGAACACTTGGGAAAATCTACCTAATCATGGACAATGACTGCACTCAAAAGCTGTAAAACGCAAAGAAACTGATTTGAACGAAATAAGAACGTGGTTGGTTTTCCAAAACCTATGATGTTAAATACTGTGGCTTGGATCTAACTCTAATTCAGATTATATGCAAATGCTCGTGAGATCTGTACTAAGACAGAAATAACAGAGGTCAAGAAATACATTTAATTCTATGATCCTCACACACTTTTCCTCCAAATCATCCATTATATAAGGGAATAAAGGGTAATCAAAATATTAGTGATGCATTTTCAAAAGATAATCAAACTATTAATACAGTAAGCAGGCACAGGATTCAGCAACAAAGATGCAAACCAGTAAGAAGCCTCTGAGTGCAATCATCAACACAGCAGAACACTTATTTTTTGAAGTAAAAGATGATTCTATTAAATTTAATCTCTTCTTTTAAAAGATGCTACACCATATTCAGCAGTTTTCCTTCTGCCCTAAGAAAGAACAAACCTGTGTTTTCTATGAGATAAAATTTACTGAAAAATTTAGGGCAATTGATTCCCTCCATCTATCATCGACATAGAATCATTTTTACAGGGAACAAAAATGCCAGGTTTAAAATGAAGCGCAGTCATTTCTCATTGCACACAATATACACATATGCTCTGCCATCTATCAGAATCGATAAACAAATATTTTTGGATAGCTGGATGGGAGAACAAAGGTGCTATTTTGGTTTTATTTCTCTCCTAGATAACATCTTTCAGTGTATTTGCATGAAGAAAACATGGCAAGTATCCAGCCCATTGAAAGTGCATTTCCTGTATCTTGCACCTTAACTAAATGAAGCAGTTATAGAGTTATAAAAATGCCTGCAATCTCAAAGATTAAATTAAAAAAAAAGGAGAAATCCAGAAACATAGGGGTAAATCACACTGCCAATTTCAAATACAGCTGTTGAGCAGCAGCAATCACTGAAATGCTCTTTGTATGAGATCCTTCACTTGTGAGTTTTGCAGGAAAAGGGAGTCAGGAGACCCAGCATCAGGGAAGGGTTTTCACATGTGTGTTTACTACTCATGCTCAGTTTTGGAACTGAGCATTGTACTGCTCTTCCTCCACCAGGAAGACAGGAAAACCTGTCGGGGAGGGGTGGATTTCTGCAGTGATTGCAAGCATTCAAATACCTTTTCTTGTCCATAATTGGGCAATTCTTGTCCTACCTCAAAACCAATTAATGCTAACAAAGGCCTAAAGCAGCTTGACATCTTATTATGCAGAAACACTACTTTATAATGCTAATACTATACAGCAGGCAAAAAAGAAAAAATAGGGAACATATTCAATTAGAACAGCATGTTAGTAAGAAAAATAATCACATTACTGATGTTGTTCTGTTTATCAGGCAGCAACAAAAACAGATTACATGTAATAACTTCCATCTGCATAGCCAGCAGTGATTAAGTGCCTAAACTGAGTGCAGGAAGAAAGACCAAAAGCTTTTACAGCAAACAACTTCTTGTTTTATTCCATATGCTCCTTTTTAAGTCAACATGAACTCTTCATACTTACTGGTGGCACCAAGTCCCTGCAGATTTAGACAGAACAGAAATTAGTTTTCAAACATAAGTATTATTTATGGAATGGTGGAGAGTGGAAAAGTAATGAATTTAACCATATGTAGTCACTTACTTGTTTGTCACAGAGCAATTATGGCAGGTTGGAAAGGGAATCAGTGGGTATTTAATGGATATAAACCCAGCCTTATGCAGGAAGAGGAATATTTGTATCAGAGCAACACTTAACTCCATCCTTGTCAGTCCCCAAACTGCCAGCTGCAAATGGATCTAGGCAAGACTCAGCAACATAACAATGATACAGAACTAAAAGAAGCACAAAAGCAACTAACTCCTCAATATTTTATTTCCTCTTGAATTAGACTGTACCCACCCTACTAAAACCACCATGGTTCAAATATGCTTTCAAACTCACTGTAATTTCACCCTTGGTACTGCATTTGACACAAGAACATAAGTGCCAGAGAGCACCACCTCTACTAAAGCATCCAAAATTAAAACACAATCCTGCCCTAGCTGTTGGTATGCTACAAGTCAGGCTAACCAGCACAATTTGGAGGTGACTAATTATTTATCAAGGGTTATGCCAGAGATAGAATTACATTAATGGCACAGTATTATTCGAGTTCCCAAGCAGAAAGAACTCAAGGAAGAAATATTTGAGTTTACTGTAGATAACCAAGACATGCAAACATCTATTAAATCAAAACTTCAAAGAAAACCTGGGTATAACAGGGATCTCACAATAAATCCACAGTTTGCATGGTGAGCAGGGTTGCTGTATTTAAGCTCGGGTACCTTTCACAGAAGCTGTCCGTGTGCAGTTGTACAAAATGGCCAGTTCACCAAATGCTGTCCACACAGGTATTGAGGAGAGTAGTTTATTCTGCTGAAACACTTCCAGACTGCCCTCTGTCAAAAATCATCAGGATAATAGGTATTAAACCTGTGCTCAGCTGCACAGACTGAACAGAAAACAAATCAACATATTTCTGATTTTGCCACTCCCTGGAACACAGGAATGGGACTAGCAAAGCAAAAAGTGCTTTGAAACACATGTACAGACCAGTAAAGATTTATTTTTTTAAATGTACTGCTAATCTACAGATGTGCTCTGGAAGGGAGGGCCATTCTAAACCCTGATGGGATAAACCTTTTCTACAACAAACCACTCATTTGTGGTTCAGATACTCTAGTGTGGTCTAAAGAAAAAAGTCTTGAAATAATGATCACAGGAGAAATTACTCATGATTTATTACTTCATACAGATGAATGAGTGTATATATATGCAGAATGCAAAGGAGATGGCACAAAAATTGAAAGCACAATCTTAATTCAAGAAGTTGTTCTTGAGCCTTACTAGCAAAAGGCAAAGAAAGTCTGAACTTCTTCACAGTTTATGGCCCCCCAAAACCATCCCTTAAACACATTATGAAAGTTCTGCCCTCTTCTCTCCAAGACACACACCATCTCCTCAAGAAAGGTTCTAATGTGCCAGAAAAGGTTCCAGGTGCACATCTCCTTTCTGATATTTCATCTCTTTTCAAAGTGGTATCATCTTGTCTTGCAAGAATATGATCACACCATCACAAATCCCGCCTCCTCTTTGTTCCTGTAGCATTTCTGTTTTCCTAACACAGTTACCATCATTTTGTTCCAACTAACCCATCCATATGAAGCCAGAAAATAAGTTCTCCAACATATACCAGTTTGGTCCTGTTTAAATATTCCTGCCTCAACAGAACACACTCCTTATAGAGTGAGCTCTAATTCATATAAGTCTCTGGGACTTTTAGTGGTTCCCAATTGATAAAATATGCAAATTAATCACAATTTTTTTTTAAAATAGTGAAATGATGATAGAGTTTATTGCTGACAGGACCAAATTCCAGGTGTTAAACTATAGCTGATCAGCAATTTGAGGCACAGTAGCAATCAGCACAAAAAATTGCAGACTTGTTGGCCTTATTTTAGGTAAGTCTTCTAATCCTAAAGCTTTTTGTTTGTTTTGCTGGGTTTTTTTTGTTTTGTTTTGGTTTTTTTTTGTTATTTTTTCCCCCAGAAAAAAACAAGCAGGTCTGTTTTTGAAAAAGGAACCTCTCAACTTTGAGAACAACGAATGCAGACCTCATCTTTCAATTTCCCATAGACAGAAAACTGGTATCTTATGAATGTTGAAAAGTAAGTTTATTTCAGGAGTGTCTTCACCATTGAGCAGTCCTCTGTATTTTAAATACTTGTTCTTCCTCTGGACAAGAAAGGGTTGGTTACTTCTACAACAGAAAGGAATTTCTGGGCTCTGGGCTTTCAGAAATGAAAAAGATAATGAAAAACATTAAATCAAGACTCTTGTTTCCAAGATGCTTTTTATTGCCCTCACTCTGTTTCATAAAAGTCACAGGTAAAACTTGCATTGCCCTTCACAGGGACAGATTATTTAGGAGCATAAACACCCTCACTGTGATTTCCTGCAAAACCTTCTAAACCCCTTTGCTGTTTCTTGCACCTGTGAGCTGTACAAGTAAGCAATATTCACCTTTGAGCACAAAAATGTGATTTCCCGGTTCTCCCTGCCTGATGACGTAGCTCCCTTGCTGGAACGTCCTCTCATACATGCATTCCACCATGTCTCGTGTCTGGTGAGGCTCCAGCCTCTTCAGGAACTGGTTTTTATTCAGGGCATCTGTGATAAGCTTCTTCTCACTGGTTGCAAACAAGAAACCACAAAGTTTGAAATGCCCAGCGTGGCTGGGGTTTGTTACTCACCAAGCATTCCTTCCTCTCCAGAGGACTCCTCTCATTTCTGACACACTGCTCTGCCTGCCTGGCTTAGCCCCTGTGGGATGGGAGCCTGGCCAGTGGGGAGATTGTCTGTGCTGTGATCACCTGGTGGAACAATCCCATTGTACAATCTTGTTCTCACTGCTCCCTGAGACAGCCTCTGCATCATTTCCCGTTGCAGTAAATGCATATAAATGGGGGGTTTTTAAAGACAAGAACTGTGTGTATTTGAGCTGCTGGTGGCAGAGCCCAGGGGTTGGATTTTGAGAAGGAGAAAACATGGAAAAATGAACAATGGGTGAGTGTGTGGGTAATGCCTAACCACTCAAAACTAAGCAGACCATACTTGCATTCTGGCAGTCTATGGATTCTGATTGATTTGTGTGTGTTCTGGCTCAAGGGCATCCTGTAAAGCAGTGCCTCAAGTCCACACCAGAAATGAATACAATTAAACAGCTTCTGCACTGATGGGGCTTTGATGGCCCTGCTGGTTAGTTTTCTTTCACTGCTGAAGTGGAAGACAAATTCTGCCTTCAAATCCCCGTGCTCCTAATGTTGACAAAGCCAAAAACCTGACAGATTTCTGAGGCATTTAAGGCCTCCTCTTGTTTGTATTCATAAAGCAATGGGAGGTTGTCATCAAAACTAGGTTATGTGGGAAAAATCTCCTGAGGACAATCCAGGAATGAACAAACCTAGGGCACGTTAATACACTTACATTGTTACTAGCCATGTAATGACTGAAAATAAGTAAAGGTGATGAGATGAGGCAGGAAAATAAAACCAAGTAGCTATGGTGAGGACTGTGTTTAGAAACAGGGATCATAACTTACCTTCTGCTGAAAGCAACAGGGTTATTGGAATATAGGCTGTAACTTAGTTTTCATCTAAAACCAGCCTTGCTAATTTGATTCACCTTGGCCTGCATCATGTATACAATACAGTAATTGCATATAACCCAATACATACAATTGCATACACCCAATATAACCCCAAGATGAGCACAAAAGCTTCCAGAACTATAGAAGAGGAGACTATACTTCTAAAACTTTCATTAAAATCATTCCTGCTGAGATACTCCAAACAAAAGCAGGGCACTCAAACCCCTGCCATACGAATAGCATCAAATTGTGCCATTTCTTTTACAAGTATTTCTAAAAGGGACTGGTGATGCTCTGGAATCAATGCAAATTCAAGAAGCATGGAGCTTCCCCTCCTTCTGAGGCAGCTCCTTTCACAGCTGGGCAGCAGCACTGTGAGGTTACCTCACACAGCAGTGGGGCTGCATTCGGTCCTTCCTCTGCAAAGGGGAGGCAGCTACTGACAGCACCAGCTCCAAACTCCCCTCAGACACTCTCAGGCTAAAGGTTCAGTATTTGCCAATTACAGCAGACAGAATTCTGTAGACAGTGAAGGTTATACTTTGTTCTTAGGTGTATGAACTGCCTGAACTTGACCTACTACAGAATTTACAGACCAGGTGAGGAAACCAAATGTTTGTGCCTTTCACCATTTGGCTGTCTCAATAGCAAGGTGATGGTGTCTCACACGAGTGCATGTGTATCACAGGGTTATCTAACTTAGAGGCACAGCAGTGCATAGCAGTACAGCTTTGTGGTACTTCTTTTGGCATGTGTTTGCTTCCAAAATATTTGGAAGATCAAATAATACGTTGACCACTACGACATCAAAAAATGATGTGCAATACGTTTGAATTGCTTAAGCCGCAATACTTGCTTTGGTTCTGGCTGCTGCACTTTGCTAATCCACTGACTCTTCTGCTGGCTTTACTCCTCACTACTGTTACAATTCTGCCTCTGAAAGCACCCTAGAAAACCATGTGGTGGACTGCAGTGCAAGGATTGTGCCAAGGAGAAGACAGGTTACAAACAGAACACTCTTAAAACTATGATTTAAGCACTTGTGATAAAATATTAATGCAGTTCCCTTACTCTGGAAGAACACTGCTAGCTGAAGTTCTCAGCTCTTTGTGGTGACTCAGGCAGCCTTACTGATTCATGAGGCACCCTCTAAGGTGCAGTGCTGGACATGATGGATGAGAAAACACGCCTCATAACTCCCAGGTCTACGACGTAAGGACTCAGATATGGCATGAATAATAAAAGTTCCCCACAAATCTGAAGGCACTAAAGTCACTGGCTGAAGTCCAGGTAGAGTCTGGCTACCACCATGTTAAACAGACTCTCAGGTTATGCCTACACTGCAAGGAAAAAGAGGGTTTAAGTTGTGCTGAAGGATACCAGTCTGACACCTCTGTCTGCAAGGTCGGCTCTGACCACAGAGTCTACAAAGCGTAATTGGATTCAAAAAGGAACAAGAAATATTCAGTTCCTACACCATGACTGTTAGAAGCTGGAGGAAAGGAAGGAGCTGGCAATAAAGGTAAATCCTCGAAAACCTGTGAGATTCTCAATTGAAATACAGAGGCTACCCACCACTCTCAACTGAAATCTGTGGGACACAGATGATTCTTGGTTAAAGTTACCCACAAACTCAGCCAGCACCTATCACAGCTGCAAAGCCTACATGAAAAAGATACACGTTTTAATCCTGATTTATCATGAGGACAGGATATAATTCCTTGTAACACAAACATAGAAGCCCTCTGAAACGAGCTCACCTGGAATCCTTCCGCACTTTTGCTTTTTCAAGGGAAAACATAGTTTGCCTGCTCAAATCACACAGCCGTGTCGTTGGCTCTGCAGACACACCTTCCTTGGCTCCTCTCCTCCTATCAGCAGAAACTTTAAATGGAGAAGGCTGAAGAGAGTGCTCTCCTTGGGTGCTAACAACATCCTGCAGCTTGTTCAACTGTATACACTTGCTCTGCAGCTCCTTGGTGAGTTCTGCTATGACCTTAGTCTGCATAGCCAGCTGTTCCTGAAGCTCAGCAACATGGCTCTGACTCTCTTGCAGCTGCTGATCTTTTCTCTTCAGCTCCTTTTCCAGTTCAAGTACCTTGCTGCAGAGGACATCAGCTTGCCCATTGATCACATTGATGCCTAGGCACGGGTCCATCAGAAACCTGTGGCTGGCAGCACAGCCAATGGCGAGGTTTGCCACATGCCTATTGGGCTGCCTCAGGTGCTTGGGTTTCACTAATCCATTCCCCATTTTGTCCAGCGACCTAGGTGGGAAAACAAATTTGCAGTTTTATTTCATTTCTGAAGGGAAAAAAAATAAAATAAAGTCATGGAGTGTTGAGCAGTGAATTTAGTAATTAGCTGGCAGCTGAATTTGCCATATGCAACTGTAGTAAACACAGCTGATTGCTTTCATCCTCTCCAGTCCTGCAAGTCAGCAGGATAAAGGGCAAGGAGAAGAGGTAGGGAGGGGGTTGTAGAAACAAATCAAAAGATCTCATGGCTACTACTTCATTTTTGTAAGTTGAAGAGATGTGTAAGCTTCTTTCAGCCTAACAAAAACAGAACAAACGGTGGGAAGGAAAAAAAGTTTGTGCTTGACTGCTAAAGCAAGAAAATTGTTAGAAGCCAAAAATAAAAGTTGGGTCACTTCCCCATCGAGGAATAATTATTGTTTACACAGACTAATTTAACCAGTGGGTACATACCTGCCTGGCATAAAGGATATGTGATTACTAAGTATATGTGTATATATAACACACAGGCAGTTGGCATCATTTCTGCAGCTCACTTATCTAAAACTGAATCGTATCTGTTAGCAGAACAGTTGCTTCTGCTGTCAAGGAACAATTATCTTTTTAGGGGGAATTGCCCCCTTCCATTGGATACTCATGAAAAGTGACCAGGAAAAAGAAAGGTCTTGGGCTCCTGTCAGAACACACCCATGCCTCAAACAAGCACTTGTTGCAACCAGCAGCCTTCAGCAGATTTGCAGTGACCCACCTCCTTCCTTGGACACAATCTTGGGCATGTTTCATGGGATCATTTTAGCAGGAGCAGGGATTCATGCTGCTGTTGTGGTCAGGTATCAGCAGGCCCAAAGCTGCTGCTTGTCTGGCCCCATGGATGAAGGACATCTTTTTCAGGCTGAACCCCCAGTGATGTGGATTAAGATAATGTCTTTTACCATTTTATTGGAACTGGATAAGAACATGGCTCTGACAAGGTATGTTGATCAGATGACAAGAAATAAACTGTGAGGCTCCAGTAATTTGTTTTTACTTGTTAATATAACCATACTTTTAACAGATGCAGAGTTCTGTTCTGGCTTACAGCCTTCAATGGGTCAGAAATGAAAGAGCTGACAAGGTGCCTCACATTCCAAATCTAGTTTTATTTAAAATAGTCTTTCTTCTCAGCTCTGTCTTGCTTATTGTGACTTTGAGTAATATTTTTCATTTGTGCCAATTTCACAGATGCATTTTGACAGCTGGTGCTTCAGCCTGTTAACAGGGACACCTCAGTATGCCAGAAATGAAGGCAAATCTGCACTGCACAGGAGAATTTAAACCAATTGCACATCAGGGTACCAAACCAAATAACTCTGAAGAGGGACCTGTGTGTCACTGCACATGGTTTAGCCAAAGACCTTAGCTCAGCATGCAGCCATATTTAAAAGCAACCCCAAACAACAATCAAATAAAAGTTACAACACAGAGAGGAGATTGTGGGAAACGCATCATCACACTGTAGCAATCTCTGCTACTGAAATCGGTGACAGTGACTGCATTTCAAATAAAGGATATCCCATACACTTTAAAATTACATATGGCAGAGTGACTGCCCCAGGGCACAGAAAAACCTGCTGTTTGGATTGTGTCCAGAAACAGAACAGGTTTACTGTGTGATGTTTGAGGTTCATAATCTATCAACCTCACTGGAGTGCCAATGTTAGCAGCTCCTGTCTTCCCACTGCTAATTGTCAGTGGACAATGGAACGAGCAGTTGGATCTGACAGATCCCTGCTTCCACACGGTGCCATTTACTGGCCACTTGTGTCAGAAACTCACGTATGTGGCAGGAATCAATAACAGACCGACAGGTGGTTTCGGTAATTCAGCATTACAGTAGCCAATTCTAGCAGAAAACTTAAAGCCTTGCTCCTCCAGCTTTACGCAGAGCTCAGGAGACAAAAGGCACAGCAGGGCGTTCAGTGCTGTGTTTGCTACAGGCACCTCACCCTGTTGGGGCCAGGGACCGGGCTGACCCAAAACCCACCCGGGAGAGACGGAGGTGCCCGCGCCCGCGGTGGGGTGCTCGGGGGACGGTCCGGGGATGCTCTGGGATGCTGCGGGGATGCTCTGGGAATGCTCGGGAGGTGCTTGGGAGATGCTCTGGAGTGCTCGGGGGATGATCGGAGGATGCTCGGGGGAGGTTCGGGGGATGATCGGGGGATGCTCGGGGGATGCTCGGGGATGCTCGGGGGATCCCGCGCCCGCCGAACTCGGGTCCGCCGCAGGCCCGGGGGTTCGGGCGCTGCCGGGCCAGCACCCCCGCCCCTCCAGATCCCGGTACGGCCCCGGGAGGCCGCAGCTCCCCCGCCCCCGCCCCTGCCCTCACCTGCGTGCCCGGCTGGCCGAGCAGGGCTGGCGGCGGCAGCACGGAGCGCTGCTCCCGGGGCCGGCTGGGCACGAACCCGCTCCCGCTGCCCGGCAGGGGCGGGACAGGGGCGGCGGTGCTCGCCCGTCCCTCCCTCGCCGCTTCCCTCCCTCCCTCCCTCCCTCCCGCTGTCCCTCGGTGCCTCCTCCCTCGGCGGTGCGGGCTCGGGCAGGGCTGGAAGCCGGGAGCGTGTCCGGGGCTGCCCCATCCCGGGCTGCCCCATCCCGGGCTGCCCAGCACACCCCCCGGGCAGGGCGGCCACTGCCGGCCCGGCTCAGCCCGGCCGTGTGTACAGGTGTCCGTCCTGCTGGCTCTGCCGCCCCGGGGATGGGTCCTGGCGCGGCTGTCGGGCACGCAGCTGCAGAGATCCTGCAGCCCTTGTGCTGTCAAGCTCACCCTCAAACACCTGAATCGTGATTTTAAAGAGTTAAGATTTTGGCTAAGGGTTAGGAGCAATTAATGTTGATGATTAAGCTAGAGATAATAGAGGTATTGGTTCCAATTATGAGCTTGTTTCAGTTTTGTTTATAGAAAGAGATGGAGAAAGCGAACCATTGTACGAACAGGCTGAAACCAGCAGAACAGTGGCTAACACCTGGATTTTATACCAATCCATCAAGAAGCAGGGGTTATTGGATTGTGCCAGAGGGTCATGGAGACCTGATGAAGATTTTCCTTACTTCATCTTTCAAGACCACTGACCCAGTTTGAGACCACCTACCCAACTCAATAGAAGAATTGCACACGTGTGATGGACTGTTAGCCCCATTTTAATACAGGGCAGGGATGGGAGGTGCTGGGGTTATGCATATGTACAGAATGTAAAACTTGGAGAAATAAATAGAAGGCAAGGAACCTCGTAGGGGGCTGCCACGTCTCTAGGGGATCACCCCCGCCCCGTGCAGCCCTCTGGAGTGTTAATAAATGTACCACTTTGTAACTTTAACTAGTTAGAGAGTCTTTGTCTGTGAACGTGCTGGTTTTAAGGATTCACACCACTGCACAGACAGTCCTGCAAGGAGCTTGCCCATGTCCTAGGATCTATCTTCACTCAGGCTCACCCCAGAATGGAGCATTGCCTTTTTTCAGCAATGATTCTTGGTAGGGTCCAGGTTTCACAAGGGCTGTTGTCTCCTAGCATGTCTCTTCATGCTGATTCAAAACATCTGTCTCCAAGAGTTGTTTACCAAGGCAGCCTGACAAACCAGGGATGAAAGGATTTTACAACAGGCCAGGAGCTGCATGCATACCTATCCTATGGATGCTGTCAAGAAGGCTTGATCTAATGCCAACCTGTAGCCTCTAGGACACTGGCTCTCCAATTTTCTTCTCCACAATTAGCCTCTCATTTTGGCACTGCTGCTTACAAATCTTCCTTTGGTTCCAACAGATCTCAGTGTTCCACAATACCTGTCCATGTCTGGGATGAAGCAGCTCACATAAATTCTAACAGAACCTGCCCCCAAAAAGAAGAAATTATAAATAAATTCTGGTCACATACATTTCACTACTCAACAGCCTCAAACCAGAAATGTTACAGTGCTCAGTGAAGCATGTGATGAGAAAACTTGTCCCAGCAACCCCTCACACTCTGTCTGCAAGTGAGCTGCTGTGGGATGCAGCAACTGACTCAGATCCCCTGAGGAAGTTTGTCAGCACCCTCTTCTCCTGTGGCAAAGCTCCTAAGAAATGCAGCCAGGAATCCAGAGACTGCTCCCTGTTTGTGGTACACCAGGGCTGTGTGGGGTCTTGCTCTTTGCTGGTGCAGTGGGAAAGGTAATGGGTACACCCGGGAGTGCATCTCCCAGGAGACTTTGGAGATCAGCATTCCAGACCTGAAAGGACTGAGGTCAGCTGCAGGGCACTGTCTGGAGGGCCTCATACCTGCGTGGGCAGGTCCAGCTGTCACACCTCTCCTAAAAATTCCTTAGATAGATTACAGAGCCTTTTTATCCCTTCTCAACTTGTTTCAGGGTAGCAGTTAAGTTTGGGTAAAATTAGGGATGCTTTGGTCCAGCTAGATTAGAACTTCATTTGATACAAGTTAGCTTGAAAATTTGGAAAGCTTGCAACTTATTTTGATGTTGCTGTAAAAGAAAAAGCTGTGCAAACATATCACACAAGGTCTATATCCTATAATAACCACTATCCTATCTGCAAACTGCAGGGGCAGCTGTAAACCTAGGAAGCACAACAGGGGTGGCCTGTGGTTAATCTTTTCCATTTGTAGTGCTGTCTCAGAGAAAAATGGATAAGACATTTATTGCCGCAAAGTATTGAGGAGCAGGAGCTTGAAAGCATGGGGATTTAGATTGTACCTTTCTGCTGCTTTCACGTTTTGTAGCAGAATAGAATTGATGGTGTTAAATGTTGCTTTGTTGGGTTGGGGTTTTTATAGGTAGAAATTAAACAAGGATTAGAAAACAGTGGTTCTTTCATAACATGAAATATTTCTTTATTTTAAGAATTTTGCTCTTAATTTTGTGACTAGCCTGTTGAATCAGTAGATCTAGAAGATGGACCTCAACCTGAAACAGAACACAGTCCCACTTGCCCACCACATTTCCAGAAAGAGTGCTTTGTTTGGGGTTGATCCCTTCTTCCCTTCCACCTCAAATACAGGTTTTCTTTATTGTGGGTGTGGAGTTTTTCTTGTGGTTTTGGCTCATCTAGTAACATAATTAATAATCAAACAATCAGAAAAAATGTTGTTTGAAACCTAAAGCACATCAATTATCTAAGCTCCACTGCTGTAAATATAAAAAAAAAAAAAAAAAAAAAAAAGAAAGCCTGTTTTGTTTGCTAAAATGTATAAATAGCAAAAGGTTTATTTGTCACCCAGCATCCCTCTCTGCACAGAACTGTAAATAAATACCTCAGGTCTGTGAATTGGCCTCTTGCACACTGGGTGAGAGAACATTTTTGGGACAACACCCTTGGAGAGAGGTGGTGCTGCAGTCCTGGCTTGAGGCTGGGATCACAACAGTGGTTGTTCAGAAGGCAGCAGATAACAAATGAGCTCCTGCTTTTCCTTCTGTCCCCATCTGCCAAAAAACATCCTCCTGCCCAGCCTTGTGGGAAAAATAGCTTCTCATCCTGTTAAAATGATCACTGGGCAAAGTTCACCATATTTTACTGCTTCTCTTTAAAATTGATTGACAGGTTGAATGTTGCTAGGGTGTCTTGAGCAGCCTCTTCATGCAGATATGATAGCAAAGGTTATGGCATGCAAAAGAGGGACTGTATGAGGAAAATGACATTGCTTCTTCATTCCCAAACAGACAACAGTACTTAGTAATTACCTTTCATGGATGGCATTAAGGTTCAGCTGAGACCTAGCACACTTGAAAAGACACTAATTTCTTCTAATTCAACTATCACATATCACATTTCAAAACATCCTGCTATTGTGATTACTTTTCGCATGCAACACCTTTTCTGGTTGACCCAGGTCTCATCTTTACATTGAAAAAGTTCTCCTGTGGGACTGCCCATCAAGTCATAAGTTTGAGCAGCCAGGTTAAATAGCCACAGCACTACTTCCAAGCATTCCCTTTTCCTGGCCACTCTCCAAGAGATCCATCTCACTTCAGCATCACTGGTGGTGGGAATACAGTCCCGGACTCTGGAACAAAAGTTCACCAGGAGGGCCTGAGGATCATCCCTGCCTCAAGGGTGTCCAGGCCTGGAAATAAACCCTTACAGCTCCCTTCATGCTTTCCCTCCCTGTCACTTTTTGTCTCCTTTCATTTCTTTTTCCAGCTGCTCATCTCAGTGCTACATTTCACTTTTCTGTTGGGTGCAGACATCTGGTGGTTGAGCTGGTCATGACAGCCAAACAAGGGAAGCCAAACAAGGGAGGGATGCAGGGTCTCTTTTTCTTACACTTTGGCCCAGTGACAGGAAAAACAAATTCTGCTGTGCAGCAAGAATTTCCTTTCAGTTTGGTTCCCCTTCTACCTTGTCACTCATTTTCTCCCCTCATCAAGTCTCAGGTTTGATGCACCTGGGTGTTTAACAGAAAGGGCAGACTGTGCCCTACAGATTGCAAGTCACTTCTGCAACACAAGTGTGCTCAGAGCAGGAGAGGAGGCTCTTCCAGCAGCTCTAGTGACACCTACCCAAGCAGTACCTGCCACACAGATGCTCCCCAGCACAAAGAATGGCTTCAGTCAGTCCTGCCAGCTGCAGAACACTGCTCCTCACTCCTCCCTCAGACAGCCAGGAGCAGTTGGAAGCAGGAATATTTCCAGGCAATGTGTGTGGTCCTTCCTGGACCACCTCCATCTGCCTCCAGTCTCTGGCCTCTCTCCTTCTGGGATACATTTTGTGTATGTTTTGGCTCTGTGGTGCAAGAAGGGAAAGGAGCTGCACATCACTTGTTTTAGTACATACTGAAGAATTGCTTATGCACGGCACAGATCCTTAAGTGTATGACACATCTGGAGGGGTATTCCAGCTCTCCCACTGGGATATTGTGCAGGACACGTCCATGAACTGAAAGAAATATGTAGGGTCAGGGACTACTCCATACTCCACCTGCTAAAGGTGGGATCAATCCTAATTTTAGCTTTTCCAAGAAGAGCAGCAAAGAGTGAGATCACTTCACCTGGGAGGAGATTAATGAATTGCTGGAGGTGCCTGGTTCTTCCCAGTGTCTTCAACCACACGTGCAACACCCTGGCTTGTAGGTGTGACACCAGGTGAATCCCTCAGAATGCAAAGTTCTTTCCCCCAAAGAGCCCAAGGCAAAGGTAACTTGACACTATAGACTGGTCTCAAGAATGAGCGGATACTCCATACCTCTGGTTCTGCTCAGTGTTTCTTCAAAACCTAATGTGCTTCCAAGACAGGCAATTTCCTCAACTTCAGACAACTGTTTTAGGGCCATTTTGCTCTCAAATGTTTGTTGCTGGAAAAGCAGGAGCCAGCCTGTTGCCACGAGCTTACCTACATTATATAATTTGTTCTATAACCAAGTAAATTCCAAACTGTAAACTAGATGCCTCGTCTGCTTACAGGTGGTTGTGGAAGTTATGTGATATCAAACTGATAAATGAATGGACTGAGAAAAGCAGCAAGAACGTGATTGAAATCAACATTTAAGAGACAGCACTTAGAACCAATGTTTTTGCATTTGACCAATGACAAGGCTGGCTAAAAGGGGAGAGAGGGACAATAAATTTATTCTAAATCATTTTAATATGCCCATTGGGTTAATTTCCCAAGTACTTGAGCATTTCTTTCCAAAAATTAAATATGTGGGTGATGGCAGGCTTGTTGCTTTTTTCTTTACAAAAACCTAGAGTCCTTTTTGGGGTTTGAACCTCTCCCTCTGCAGTTAAGAGCGAAAAAAGGAATTACAAGAGAAAATTTATGTTGAATCATATACCACACATGGCCAATCCCGAGAGAAACAGTCAATGAGTGCAACCTTGACTCAGTGGGATGTAAAATTACAGGAAAAAATCTCTGATCATGCTCTCAATGCTTTTCTTTTTTTTCATTCTGCATTTTACTTTGTCCCCGTCTCAAAATATCTGAACACTTTTCAGTTGGGCATTAAGCAAGATAACTTTGCTGACTCTCATTCCCTTTACTCCAAAGAAACCAGTTTTCCAGGTGGTTAATCTGAGTTGTTGCTTGGCTTTAGCTTTATTTCAATTACAAGGTAGCTATTGTGAGGAAAACGCTGAGAGAAGTGAGGTTGTGTAGGAAATATGCCCCAGTAAAATCCATTATAATGCTTAATTTTCATTGGCTTCACACCACATGTTGGCAGAAGTTGAAGAGTATGGAGATAAAGCAATTGCTGGCTTCTGAGTATGGCCACATTTGTTTTTGGGAACCTTCATTCATTTTTCCTCATCCCATCCCACCCAGATCTCTGGATTTGTTTCATTTGTATCACAAGAGGGCACCCTGCATCAGACTAAAGTTTCCCATCCACATCTTCAAAGGCAGAAGCTGAAACCAGGAAAATTCATGGACTACAATTTTTTAATGGAAAAGCAGAACTCAACTCTTCTGAACCATCTGGAGGAGCAAAGTACAAGGGAAACTCTAACTCCTTCTGAAATTATTTTCTCCTAGCCCTAATTATTTCTGACTTCCTACCTATACCTTTCTCCCAAGAAAAACCCATTTAAACAGCAGTGAGGCATTCCATATGTAAATGCTAGTGAGTTGTCAGACAGTAAGGACTCGTTAATCCCAGGAAAGTTATTTAATCTTCTGACCACCAGGCCAGACTTGGGGGCCTGCAGGAGATCCTGCTGCAACACCAACAGATATTTGCTTGGTTTATTGTTCCCTGGAATACACTGGCTCCAGATTCTGCTTTCCCCTGCAGCTGGAAGTCCACCCAAGAACCATTTCCCCTTCCAACCTCTGGACATCACAAGGCAGGGGAGAAAAGCACAACAAGAAAGAAGATAATCTGGCCCCACAGAATCACTGGCACTCAGACTTCTTTGCCTGTATAAATAACTGATGAAAAGCAGCTGCTTTATTCACATTATCTTTTGCATTTTTCTTCCTGAAAAGTAATCTCCATGCAAGGAGGACACTGTATTTACTTGGCTTACAGTGAAATCTCCTTTTGGGTCACACTGCAGCTAAAACTTTCTAATGAAGGAGACAGAAAAACATCATATTCCACAAGAGCTTTATGCAGCACAGTGTAATGATGATAAAGTGTCAGTGGGTATGAAATGATGCCCTTGCTGGCACCAAACCCCCACTGAACTTGAGTATGAAGTGTCAGCTTAGCACATGCCTTCCCTTTAAGCAGGAAAAATCTGCTACCAAGATTAAACAGAGGAGCTGAGAGAAAAAGCAGACACTAGTGCACTATAAAAGGATTATCCTTCTTTTCCAGCAAAAATACTGCAGGAAGCCCACAAAGGAGCACACTACACACAACTAGTAGGGAAAGCCTCCCAAAATGACAGGGAACATTCCCTAGAGTAACAGAAGTCTTGGAAAATGAATGACATTTTGCCTGCTAACCTATTTGCCTATTTTAGTGCTAGATCAAGCACCAGTTTCAGCTCTGTTAAGAACATCTATCTGGGAAGGCTGACAAAATACAGCACAAATGCAAAGTACCCACGTGGATGTAAAGGTTCCTACTTGTTCTTTTGGCCATGACAGGTGTAAATAGGCTCTTGCAAATTTTTGCATTCATCTGACTGTTCTTTTCATGATGATGCCATGAAGAGTTTTCCAAATAGGAGATCAGGGAAATAGCTGGATGGTAAGGACAGGTGCTGCTCTTGTGGGCTTAGCCAGACATCTATAGACTCTTTTGAATGAGTTGGTTCACATGGGTCTGTAAGAGGCAGAGTTTTTGCTCTGCACCACGAGAAGTGCACCACTTGTTTGAGCCATTTTTACAGATGTTGTCTCTGCCTCCATTATGATGCACTGAGCATCTGCCAGCACTGAGCTGGGGTTTTCATCCTGCCTGAACACTCAGCTTGCAGAGTTAATGAATTCTTGTAGCTCCTCATTTTGGAGAGTCTGTGATGGTTCCTTTGGGAGCTGCTCGAATCAGAATCAGTTCTTTTCTCTCCCATTTGCTGTGGACAGGTGTGAATGGCTCTTTCCACTCAGTGCTCCAAAAGCCTGACACAGCTTGGGATGTTCAAAATGAAAGCCCAGCATGGTTTGGCTGTACCAAATGATGGAGCAGAGGGCACAGAGTATGGCAAGGCTCTAACATCAAACAGTGAGTGAAATAATGGCTGAAGGAGCAGCTCTGGCTTGCCAGAAGCTTGGTGTTTGCATTCCCCTTTCAAGCACCAGGCATAAGCCTCAACAACAGGGGAAGGATGTGGAGGGGAGGCTGGGAAGGAAGGACCTCACCTGATGAAAGCTGGGAAGCAAGTCTCTGCACAGCAGAAGCATTTTTCTCCTTTCTGAGAGTTGGCCTCTTCTTCCTCCTTTACCCCAACACAGGGAATGGGAAAGGAGGAGAGGAAACCTTCTCTGTCAGGGCTTGAGGCCCTGCTGCTGGGCTTTGTGGAACATGTAACTCAGAGACTTCCAGTACCTTGTACCAGCAAACAGGCTGGTGTTAAGGATTGCATCCCCATTAACAAAAGCTACATCAACATGTTACTATGGAATTCAAAATTAAAGTATTTGCCTGAAAAGATACAGATAGAACATAAAAAACCACCTTACTTAAAGACTCAAGAGATGCAGTGCAACAAATAAATATATTTATTCTTACTTTTTTTCCCATTTTTAAACAACAGTAGCAGAATAATTGCAAATAGGGTTTTTTTTTGTTGCCAAGTATGTACTTTGCTTATTGATTTTTGCATTCAGGGTGATCTACAGCTACAGGCTTGGTTTTGTATTTTTTTTTCAGTCAGGTTTGTTCTAGGATAAATAGTGACTAAGTATTCAGAGCTACTAAAAAACTTATTAGGTGTGTAACACAGTGAACTACTTCACAGTCATAAACATAATTCCTAAAGCAAACACACAGGAAGACTGTTTTGTTCATAGCTGGAGTTGAGAAGAAGCCTCTGTTTTTCTTCTTGGCATCTTGCTATTTCAGTCAAAATGGATTGTGCTCACCACTGTTACCCTTTCCAAAAAAAAGCAGTTATAAAAATTACTTAATAAAAACATACTCTCATATTTTTTATGCCAGTTTCTCAAAGACTATTCTAGAAAAGTCAGCTTGCTTGACCTAATATAAGAAGAAGGTCAAGTATGGAAAATCAAGAGTAAAAAAACCTCACAGTAAAAATAAGAATGTCTGTAGCATGTAGTGGTTAGTTGTAAAGAAGCAAACAAAAGAAAAAGCCTCACTAGAAGTCATAGAGCTACATAGCTACTATCTTTTTATACCAGGGGTATTTTCTACCACAGCCTTGACTTTTATTACTTTATATTTTTTTAATAACTTAAAATAATAATGAGTTTGCTTGCCAGCAGCCAACTCGAAAACACATTGGAAAAAGAAAAAAAACAACCAGCCACCATTACAGTGGTAGGGAGAAATTCTCCTCAGCAGCCAATTTTTGTGTCCAGTCCTTTCCCTTCTTAGCAGTCCCAGTCTTCTGGGATAAATTCAGCTTATTAGGAATGAGAGGTCTCCAATGCAGACTTGGGTTTCACTAAAGGAATGGTGAACATTTCCCCTCTGTAACCTCCTGTGAGTCCTTGTGGCAGCTCTGCAGAGTCCTGTAGCAGCAAGCTGCAGCAAAAGCAAAGGAAAGAATATTCCATCCAGGTGTGAAATGATTCATAGGCAGCATCTGAGATCTTCAAAGGATTCTCAATCAATACTTCAGCCTAAATCCCAGCTGAGTGGGCTGTGATTTTTATCTCATCTGTCAGATGGGAGAAGCTGCCTGTTTGTTCTTGAATTAACTTCTTTCATCTTTGCTGCCATGATATCGCAAGTGACTGCACATCTTTCATCGCTCTGAGTGCCAGTCAGTGCACAGAAAAATAAACCAAGCCATGCCCCTTGGCAATCCACGTAACACAGCCACAGCAGACACGGGGTGCTCTAGACTCTGCCCAGAAGTGCTGACCTGAAAGGTACAGGGAAATGCAAATGGGTGAAGACAAACACTGGAATGATGTAAATCTTCTCAGACACAGTGACTGTGACAAGGAGCCTGTGAAACTGAGATTCGTGTTACTACAGATTTTCATCTTGTCACCCTGTGTCGTGTGCAATCTCTGTGCCCTGATGTTACTCTCTGTCTTCTCAAAATGAGTGGAGTCAGATGGAATTGTTACATCCCCCTGCCTTAATGGTTCATGTATCCTTCCACAATTAGTAAACTCAAAGAGCTGATGAGGCTGCATTCTAATAGCAGTAGAAGAAAAGCCAAAAATATGATTTTGCTGAATATTCTTCCCCAGTCTGAACTCTAAATTGTTAACTGGTTTCATTAATGCATTTGCCCCAGAGCAATCTTTATGCAAACGTCAGCCCTGTCTGAAAGGCTGGTGCAGAAAGGGATGCAGTAACTGTGTGGAATCCAGAGTGCTCTGTATAGTACTTGTGAGGAAGTGGGGATTGCTTGGGAGTTTTAGAAAGTACTTTCTTCCTTCACTGAGTAACACAAGAAATTAAAATACAAAATTACTATTCTAATTCCCATTTCCTAAAGGAAAGAAGGACTGAGAGGGTTTAAGATAAAGACTGATTGTTCTGTTTTTTCCAAGAGCCCCAGATTGGAGGGGGGCTTTACAACCTCACTGTGCCCCATCTGTTGAAACATGTAACATGCCCTTTGATTTTAACTGCTGGATGCTTGCTCTGTATCCCATTCTATTTATTTATTGATCTGGGTAACCTCTGACACAAACCTTAGTGTCTTCCATCTGTCCTTTTCAATGTGGTTCTCAGGACCCTCGCTTTCATAGGAAGCCAAGTAAAGTGCTGCAATCAGAAGCAAATACATTATGTTAGCCCTACTGGCATTTTAAAATTTGCTCTCCCTGCAAAGCAGAGTTAAATGAAGCAGGCATGTATTATCCATCCCTCAGTTTAGGGCTTCAGAATCCCATTAGGAAGTATAGCATTGCTTATAATTGCACCCAGACAATGCTAACAAACTGTGCATGAGAACAAAGACTACCCTCGGGGGGGAAAAAACCAACCAGTGGAAACTCAAAAGCACGGGGAGAAGAAAGCACTCAAGAGAAAATAAAATGAGCCCAGGGACATGATGGTTTGTAAACAGCCAGTGAAGTCCCTGTTTTCTTCCTGAAGCAGCACCCTTTAGTGCAAACTATCCTAGAAGCCCACATAAATACATTTCATGTGACATTTAGAGGGACAACATCAATTTAGTTCATTCTATTTCAGAATCAATGTTGATTCTCACAGACTATATGCACATAAAAGGAAAATTTTATCTTCTCTGTCATTTTTAAGGGAGGAGCATTTTTCACTTGCCAGACAGAGATGTCTCAGGACAGTCTTTCCTTACTGTGAGGAAGCCACAAATTAACACAGAAAGAGATCAAGCAGTAGCCAGAAGCTCCTGCAGATGTCCAGAGCTCCTTACCATCATCACTGAAGACTGGGACAGAGAGCAGGTACTGCAGAATCTTCCAATCCCTTTCAAAAGGACACTCCACTTGCTTCCATGTCATAAATTCACTGACTTGTTTTGCCAATTCCCAAAATTTCTGTCAGAATACAAAGCAGAAGAGGCGCTATCAATTGAATAGCATTGCTTACCCTGAACATTTTTTCAAAAAGAGGGAGAGATCTTGGTTTGGAGACCAAGGCTTGGATTGTCCTTGGCTTTTAAGATAGGATTGAACATGATGTGACTCAAGAACTCAGTTTCTAACTTTTGTGTTCCTGTTTCAAGCTATGGTAACTTCCCACTCCTTCACCTTGTTAAAATTGCTGTTGTGAGCACAAATGTAGTAGATCATGAAGTGCACTTAATCTTTTTTTTAAGGAGCTGGTAATACTCCTTATACCTAAACTTTTACTTTGATGATGCTCACGCTTTTTGTTTTGCCATTAAATACATAGTGATTTTCACATCAGATGCTTAATACTGATGTTTCAAAATCCAGATGTTTCCTGTCAGTTAGCAAATATGAAATGCTCTATTTTCTTGCTGGAAATATATGCCAAAAATAAATACTCCCCATATAGTGTGCTGATGCCATTAACTGATAAACTCTTTCAATTGAAGTTTAACATGCCTGAAGTGCACATGGATTCCTTGAGCAAAAAGACATTCCAGATGATTGCAGAGTCTAGTTTTAGAATCTTTAAGCTAATTCAGGCCTATGGCTACAACTCAATGTACTGCACTTTTGTGTGAATGACCCAGGCTTCTTGGAAACTGCGAGTACCAGGAAACAAATCATTGGGTAACTCACCCAGTGTCAGATAACAAGCATGAAATCACAGGCAGAAGAACTACTGGAAGACAAGAGAGTAAAACCTCCCTCACTGCTGCTCTATCACATATTTCTTCAGAGACAATCTGGGACTTGCATGAAAATGCTGCCTATATATCTTGGTAAAGGAGGAACTTGTTTTTTATATGAGGAATTAAAAGATAAGCCCTAAAATACTAATTTGAACATTTTGTCATTAACTATAACAAACTTGTGAATTGAAATGTTGAGATGAATTTGAGCACTGGGAAGAAGTTCTGACTTTGTTTCCCCCCACTAAAAAACCTGGGAATATTGAAAGTTTTTATAAACACTCAATTTTCGATAAAACTGCTTTTTCCTGACTACCTCCCAGCTCCCCTTAGAAGTAACAGATAAATTCCAGTCTGTTTGCTCTCCCAGAGTCTAGTGGAAATTGGACTGGGATCTGCTTCAGTTTTCTGTTAAAGGGGCTGACCCTGCATTAAAACCCCAATAAAACTCAGTGCTCTACTCACCTCAAAATTGACGTGACCATTTGGAAGGCGATTGGCACAACCCTCATTGAGGAAGTAAATATCTTTGATCAACAGGCTGAAGAAAGGTATCACGATCTAGGGAGAGAACAGCATTATTATCAGTCTGGTCCTGAATCAAGACACAATGGTCTACAGAGAAAAATGAAAGGAAGCCAGGTAGTACAAAAGGTAAGCAAAATACTGAAGGAGTAAGTATTCTACATCTTTACATCACTACATTCTAAAATACAAGTCTTTCCACAAAGTCCTCCATTTCTATGTCATGTCCTTCTTGTTTTCATTTTTTCCTTCTTTCTTGCAGATTCCAGAAGATAAATGGTCAGAGGCACCTACTTCTTATATGTAATTCCTGCAAGGTTACCTTGTAGTACAGCTTTCCCTCTTGACAGGACTTGCTTGGTACACGAGGGGAGATGCACATTAAAGCACTGCAGGGAATACTGGGGTAGCAGCACAAATGGTTTTTGAGCTACAATTCTCTGAGCTCATGCAAGTCATGGAACCTTGGTACTGATTGGCCTAAAAATAAGCATTTCCTGCCAACTGAACAAAGTATTTTCTTTGGAGAATGCTGGAGTATTTTATTTTCTTAAAATGGTTCTATTTTAATTTTCATCCTATGGAAATTTTTATAGCTGCATATCCTTGTTACAACTGGGGATAAAGCAAATGTTGCTTACTATTTCTGTGGAACACTTCACCACACCATATTTCAATATCTCTAAGTTCTTTCTCTGAAGTCTTAAAACTGGCTTTTCAGTGAAAAGAAGTAAGCCTCTTACATTTAAACTTCTGGTACTTTGAATGATATGTGAGCAGACCCTTAGGACTCAGAAAGATATTCCATGCATACAACAGCACAGATCAGAAGACTGCACGTGGATTTGCTTCATCTGCCTGATAGTTTATTCCATGAACTCCAAGACCACGTTTATTAAATACAGCATGAAGCCCTAATATCATAGGGAGCTGATGAGCAACTGCTTCCAAGTGGAGAGCAGCTAGGAAGCTATTTGATTCCTTTCCACAAGAACTTCCACTGAGATTCTGCATCTAAAGACTATACACAGGAAGGGAATGCCACAGCTCTGTCTAGATTTGATGTTTAGAATACCTTTTATGAGTAAGTTTTGAAGTCCTTCCACCTTAAGCCATGAATTACTGAAAGATTAGCATAAGTAGCAGCTCTAAGAACAAATTACTAGCAACTTCATGTCAGTCCTTAGCCTTTCTATTTGTGATATGGGCTTGTGAGACATAGGTGTCTGTAAAACAGAAATGAGCTGAGGCAATGCACTTATTTTACTTAAATAATCAAAGTGATAATTTCATGTTTGGACTTTCAGTCAGCACAAACTGATCTGGCAGCTTTTTATAAGCCCACCAAGGGCAGAGCTGCTGAGAATCAGAATTCCAGGATAAAGGTTTACCATTTCCCTTTTGCCCACTGCCAAGTCATTTGCCAACACACCTTCTCTCTGTTGCTGTGAGCTGTCAGGGACCTCTGGGTGGCTCCACGCAGAGCAGTCCGGTAATTATAAAAATTGCTGGAAGGGTCCATCTGATGCTGCAAGGCATGAAAAGATGCAGATAATGAGGTACACACAATCCTTTTTCAACTGAGCTAATCTTAAATAGGAAAAGGTCTTCTGAACAGCCCCACAAATACAGCTTTGTAAAGGACTGTGGTATCGCTCTGCCTGTTTGATCAGAAGAGAGCCTTGTTTAAAAAAATGTCCATTCAGCACAACAAGGGATCCAACACATTCTCTTGGATAAATCACAAACCCATAGAGTGCTGCACCTGCATGATCTTGGTCAGCAGGACAATATCCATTAAGAGTACAAATATTCTAAATTAAATGTCATAATGAAGCCAAGCTCGCATTTTAGAGCAGTTGAAATTAAAATGGTATCAACAGCCTCCTGTCCAAATATTAGCCAAACTTACCTCAAGAATATCAAACTTGGCTGTCTTCACTTTTGCCCAGGTTTTCTTTAATCGAGACACAGGACTCATGTTCATGCCAGCTTAATATAGGAGAAAGATATTGTTGGATTATTTAAAAGAAACAAATCTTTCAGGTAGCTTGAACTAGTAAGTATTTCTAAAGCAAAGAATCTATTACCAATAACAAGTATTTTCAATGGAGCTGCTCAAGAAATCAGAGTCATAGTTTTCTTTAAATTCCAAAGTAATTTGGAAACATCTTCATCTCTTACAGAATGAAAGCTCTTAAAAATGCTATGACATTATTTAATGTGAATTTGCTAAAACATGTATATAAAGCAGAAAAGCTCAAATCAGTGTTGTTCTGAACACCATCTCTTACATAATTCACTGAAAATTACACATAATTACAAAGTTTTTGCATTTCAAATGGAAAAAAAACCATTCCCAGTATTTTCCTACCAGATACAAAGAAGTGTGGCATTTTTAAACCACTAGGATGTGACAGAAATGATGGAAGACGTCAATTCTCCATATTACAGGGAAAGTTACTGTTCCAATTTAGCACTGAAGTTGGTCTTAAAAAGTGGGGATTTAGGTCTCTGAAGAGTTGCAATGAAAACTTCAATTTTTATCAACTTTATACTACACACATAGCATTAGAACAGTGTTGAGAAACTTCATGCTGCTGACCAAGTTAAGCAGAAGACTTCTGTGTGAAGCATTCTGCTTCCTTTATCCAGACTTAAACAGGGATAAAATAATATCTCAGTGCACATACTTACAAATAATGGCCATTAAGGAATTGAAGTTGCCAATGTTAAAACATTCCCGTGCCACATCAATGAAATATTCTATCACTCTTGCTCTGTGCTTCTTCTTCACAGGCTGCAAGAGATGCATTTGCAGGGTTATGCTCAGCAGGAAACAGCACTCAGACACATCCCCAAAGAAGTAACACCCCTGCTAAAAGGCTTTTCCATATGTAGCACAGCTTCACACTATCCTTTCCATGTAGAAGAAGCCACACTATTGTGTTCAAAAGCACTCAGGACAGCAAAGACAAACCTGATCCCAGGCAGGCAGAGAGCAAGGACAGCAGGCCAAGAGGCTCTGCCAAGCAGAAGGATATGAAGAACAGCAGAGCAGAGCAGAGGGTCAGCCAGAGGGGAGAATGTGCCTCAGTTCACAAGGGGCTTTCAGAGAAGAGAACAGCAGGCCAGACATGCTCACGTACAAAGAAGGGCTAACCCAGAATAAATCATCACTGTCACAAGAACAAGGCTGAGGCACCAGTATAATGCTGAAAACACTGAACTTATTTCCTCTTTAGACGTGCTCTGACTGCACCCAAATGTAAACAATTACAGAACCAAGCGAATGAAAAGTCCAAAAGGCACCAAAGCTGAAAAGACTTCGCAGTTTTGGATAACTAAACAAAACCTTTCAGCACAAAAAGTCCTTGCTCACCATACAGATTTCTGTTGCAACCAAGTAACTGAGCCTGTTAAACCACTCCACATAGGCTTCAAGATTCCGAGTCTTCTTTCGATCTCCATAGCAGCTCTACAGACAGAATTAAAATAGCAACTTTTAGCACTATTTTTATCTTTTCCCTTTGAGATCTTTTGGCTTTCTGCCTCGCCATTCCCAAACATTGTCAAGTAACCAGGAATGACTCAAATTACCCAAAGTGACAGAAAGCTTGGAGGGAAAGCAGCAGTGGTAGTACTCAACATGAGTAACTTCCTTCTGAGCTGTCAGCCCAGTAAAGCACTCCAGCAGCCATGTGGAATACACCCTGTGCTTTAATGCTTTAAGGACCTGGGACAGACTTATGCAAATAATCAGGCCTAAATATCTGCATAAAGCTCCCTTGAATATGCGCACTGTTTCAGTCCTTACTCCTGTAAGCTCTCTGCAAGTGCAGGAGGAAAACAGAAGCCAGGCATATTATGTTTGGCTGTTGATGTAAATGAACATACTGCATCCCAACTTTGGGAGATCAGCTCTACCATTTTCATGGGATTATCCCTTTCCTGAGCAGTGCTATGCTGTATTACCTTGGAATCATTCCCACACTACTTCTCAGGGTTGCCTAAAAAGGGGTAGACAGCAGTTTCAGTGATCTCTATCTGGAAAAACAATTTCAGAGACCACCTGAATGAACATCGAATTGTAACCTTGCATCATTCTATTCTGTTTGCCACTTTTAAGTTAATTCAAGTTTTAATGGACTGTCACAGTTTATTTATAGAGGTTAAGTCATCTTGAAAAACATAAAAAATTAGGTTATTTTGAAAACAGAAATCAAAGAGATAAGAACCCCATCATGACTGGTTAAAAATACTGCATATTTGCCCTCCAACTCACAAAGCTCTAGAGCCTCCTGTGCTCTTTTTGTTATGTCTGCTCTACCTGCAAATTCCCCCATGTGCCACTTGGTTGCAAAGAGCTCAGTTCACTAAAAAGGAAGAATGGATGTCGAAAATGAATAATGCAGAAGGCAAAGTTAAACTCAGACTCTTCCAGCTGTAGGCTGCATAGATGGCCTGGGGAAAACATTCACAGGATTAAGGATTAAGTTTTCTCTTATTTTAAGTCAGAAAACCCAGGGAATGTATTCATTTAAGTAAATTTGTTGGCTGAGTTCTGGAGCTTCAGGAGTTGTACTCCAGGAAGAAAAACCACATTAACAAATGTTTAACGGGACTACTAAAGCTTGTTTTCTACTGGTCCTCATTTATTGCTGGACCTCACTTCCAGCTCATGGTGCACCTGATGGTGAACGATGCATTTCAGAGCTGCTCCAGATCTGCTCCCATTACCTTGTCATTATTCAAAGGATCCTTTTGCACAAACGCCTGGATAAATTCTTCTGGTCCAATATAATTGAGTCTCTCCTAAACAAAGCACAGAAGCAGCCAGGTCATATCCCCTGTTAACCTGCACTTCAAAAAGAGGGGAAGGATGAAGTCATCCCTGGGAGGGTAACAACTCACAAGCTCTATGTGCGTCAGCTGCTGAGCTAACACATAGGGATCATTGCAGACTGTGATGATGTCCCTCTGGATGGACTGGGGCTTGGTCTTTAGGAGTGTGAGGCGATCTGTGGATGTGGTGGCATCAATTTTTGCAAGCACTTCCTCGTACTGGGTAACCGCGGCCAGCTTCCGAATCAGGTTCTGGAGGAGCTGCTGCACGTTCTTCCGATACACCTGTCACAACATCAAACAATCAGAAATCACTCCAAAATGTGAGAGGACAGCATTAAAGCCTGCATGACACCACAACACATGCTGATAGCTGTGTTTGTTGCCAACTTAAGCTAAGCTCTATTATGTGAATTTGTAATTTTAGCATTTTGTCAGACCGAAAGGAATCCAGCTGAGGGTTTAAGCAGTGATTGTCTCACAGGTTCAGTATTGAGCCAGTTAGCTCAAAGAAAAGATGTGTTCAATCCACTTCCTGAAAAGTACTAACCACCACTGGAGGAAATACCAGAAATGAAAATACTCCATCTTCTGCTTAAGACCACAGAAAAAAAACCAAATATGTGGCCATTCAGCTATAAACAAAGGGCCTGCTTCTCTCTGCAGCAAATCAAGACCAGTTTCACCAAAGTCAGAGCTCAAACTTGCAGTGAATCTGAGAGAAAGATAACAAAATCATCTCTCTCTTCTGCCTTTGCAGGCCTTTTCATGTAGTGATTTAAGTTACCAGGAGTGACAATTTTAGGTAGGAGCAAAACTCCTACTTTTATGTAAATAGATCTGTGTAACCAAGGTGATTACTCTTCCAGATTCCACATATCCTAAAGCCATTAAAGCAAAACCTAAGTGGCTTCAAAAAGGATCATCTGAAAACTATTGTCTGCACACTATAGTATGATCTATCCAAGGCAGCAATATTTCCTTTATTCTGATGAATTTGTCCTTTCCTCCAAAGCCTTTCCCAAATATGTTGTTTTGAAGGAGTCACATGTTAGTGTGATGAGAGGTTTTGGCTGTACACTGACAGCTCTTAAAAGAACTGGAGTACAATAAAATTCAGGAAGTAGAATAAGAAGCTATAAGTAGAACTGTAGTGAACAGAAGAAGGAAACTGCTTCTTTTGTATCCTTTAAGGTAATGACTCACAAAAATCCAAGTGATCTGTAGAAAAGCAAGGTCAAGGAAGTTGCCATTTACTGTTCCAAGCAGTTCACAATAAAACAAGTCAATTTACTGCAGTGCTTGCTTTCACTTTGTCTTTCTAAAGGAAGTATCAAAGTCAAGAAAACCTCAAAGCTACAGCTAGAAAGGATTTATAGTTCTCTGCAGAGTAAGATTGCCCCCTTTGCACATTTTCTAGCAGCTTTGTACATCTGCCTTTCCCTTCAATAGACAATTTCACTGCTTAAACTGTCTGTAGTGCCAGAAACTTCGCTGCACACAACCCTTCTCTCTTCTCATTTCATTCTTCCATCCACCAACTCAGCTTCCTCCAGGCTAAGCAGTTGGTTTTTGTTTTGGTGCCAGTGAGTATTTTTCAAGTGGGTGTGAGCCCTCAATCGTAACAACTTTGCCTGGAACTAGACTTCAGTTTCCTACCTTGCTATGAAGACTATCTTGAAACAAAGCAACCTGGCACCCCTGGAGGGAGAGCACACCTCCTGCCTCTTCCCAGTCCAGAGCTCCCTGGAGCTTTCCTGCAACCTTCAGCTTGCACATCAAATTGGGTCTCTTACATTTGTATTTCATACCATCTCTTGTCCCATCTTCTTTTGTCCCTCCTCACTTTGACAACATCAAAATATATTTCAGCTTCCAAGTTCAGTTTAGGTTTGCTCTTTTCCATGCTTGTGTGCAGCCTTTGGCAGCACTCTCAGCTCCTCTCAGTCCAGTTTACCTCCACGCCTGTTAATGTGCTGTTTGCTGCCTCATCCATATCATTACTTAGAAGCTTATATAAGGAACACTAGTCCCTGAGGAACACTGGAGACACAATGCCATTTAGCAATTGCTATTTGTGTTTATGGTTCTTCCAAATGCCACTCCAGTGTGTGTTTTGCAATTGCAGTATTATGCCAGCTACACAGTCTTTGCTTACTGAAACCTTGTTAATTCCCTTCCACTAAGTAAATATAACCCTTGGCTTTTGGCTGAGTCTATTTCAGTACTTAAAAGACAAGCATCAGTTAAGCATCAAAATATTTTGTAATACCCATGTGGAACTTTACTTCCATCTGAAAAGTGAGAGTTAGAAAAAGGTCAGGTGATTTTCTTGTGTGCTTCATCCACAGGAAGGAAGATTACATTCTTGCTCTGAGTTGATACTTTAAGCTCAAGACAATTCTTTCTGGTCCAGTCCTCTTTTGGAAATTTCTCCCCAAACCTGCTGTAACTTTTCCATTGACCTACAGGTCAAAGGCCCAATCCCAACACACCTTACTGTAGAAATGATCAAGATTGATAGGGATTTCTTAGCTACTGTCCTAGCTAGCATCTTCCAAGTAAAATCACTAAAATGATAAATACTAACATCCACCAAGTTGTGCCTGTCTGCACAAAATGGGATAATGTTATGGGCTTAAAGGTGGAGAGAACTTTGCCCATGTTTTGGAGAAGATCTGCTTATGCTGTGTGGTTTCATCCTAGGCTTAGGTACCAAACAGAACTTTTTGCCTACCAGTACATTCATAATAAGATTTCTTAAGAACCTAGAGTCACACCACATTGTTAAAGCAATATAAGCAGTAATAGGAATGCCTTTTTATCCAATAACTTTGTGTGCAGACAACTTACCTCATCCCCACTGGCTATTCTTTGTGCCAACTCCTTTAAGTTCCTCATCATTCTTTCATCTCGGAAATCATAAGGAAAAGTCTCTGTCCACTCAGTCAACAACTGTAGGATTTTTGGTGCAATTTTCTGGGTCCAGTTCTATTTGGAAACAGCAGTGAGGAATGTTACATGCAACAGCAATATAGGAAATAGAAATCTGCTCTGTAGGATACTGTGGAGCATAAGGGTATGAATGTCAGGTAAATTTTAATCTTAACTTCATTCAGCATTGGATTACAGGTCAGAGCCAACGGCCATGGAGGCAACTCCCCTCATTATCAGGAGTGTCTCAGTGCAAGGCATTGATTAGTGTTTCCATAACTTATGACTAACCTTCAACAAAGAAAGTGGAAAATTTCAGTTGTGCCAGGACCTGTGTGTGCACTACACCTTATGAGAGAAACTGTGTACAGAGAGAGAGAGGGGCTGGGGAGGAGATGTGGTGGTCAGAGGCTGCCTTGGGCAGAGTGATCACAAAATGATTTTTGAATATTGGTGGAGTAAGGAGGGGAGGGTCAACAAAACTTCTGCCTTGGACGTTCAGAGGACAGATTTTGGCCTGTTCAGGACCCTGGTTCAGAGATTCTCTTGGTAAAACAAGCAATGCAGCAGAAGCAGCCAGCCTCATGGAGGACAGGCTGAGCAGTGTGGAAATTCCCCATGAATCTCAGTGAATAAAGGGTCAAATTCTAATTGCTAGTGTCATGTTTTCAATCTGCTCAATCCCACTGAGGACTCTATTGAATAGGAGCATTTGAGCTTGGTCAGGGATTTGGGAAGTCCCTGAGACTGGGGGATCTTACCTTGTCCAGGGCAGGCTCACTGAGTCTCTGCTGCTCAATGCACAGGTGGCAGACTTTGGCCATGAGCTCGTATGGGTGCATGAAGAGGCGGGAGCTGAGCAGGAAGGTGAAGATGTATGTCCTCTGCAAACAACAGGAAGACAGAGAAAGGCATAAATTGCCAGCATTTTTTATGTTTTCGCAAAATGCCCTCCTGAAAAATCTGCTCCTCATACCTTACTATCTGCAGAAGAAAACTCTACATGTGGTTCTTGCCAAACATTGCCAAAAGCAATTACTACAGAGGTAAGCATTTAATTTAACACTTATCATCCTTCCAGAACCAGTATTATAAGTTTGTGCTCGAGCCAAGGTATGCAAGATTAAACCAAAACAAGGCAGGGCAAAGGTGGTTTAGCTCTCCTATTGCACACAGCCTTATTGCAAGCTCATTACCTGAAATTACTCAGAATAAAACTTCAACTTATCTTCTCTTGCTCTACAGTAAACCTTTGTCTCCCGGGTGAAAGTGTAGGGAACTACATAGCTTAATTTTACAGAATAAAATCAGTGACAGATTCTGAGGCTGCAAGAAGAGGCTCCTTATTTTGCTTTGATTTTCCGTATATCATTATTTGAACTCATTGTGAGATGGATATTCAGAATATTAATATCTCTGGCACCCACTCTACAAAGACTCTACAACGTTCTGGCTCTAGAAACTTGGAATAAATCATGTTTGACCAACCAGTGTCTAAATTGCTACATGTTTGAAGTTTACACCAAGCATTAATGGATAAACACTAGCTTAAGTACAGTCCTGTGCTGTTCTTAATTCTGACCCAAGTTAAAAAAGATTCTGTCTTGGAAATGTGAACAGGTCTATGACAACAACAGAAACTGAACATAAGCAGAGTTATGTCTTCAGTAGGAGCATGTTGACAAGTAGAGCTGCAGTTTCATCATCCACCAGCTATCCCCAACTGCCCTTTCCTGCCACGTTTTGATACCATTCTTTTTTATCTTCTTTTCTAAGAATTAGAGAAAATGTCTCAATGCATGGATGTGCCAAAAATTCTCAAGATGATAAGCCTCCTGTTGTCACATCAGCCTCTGCTGATCCTAAACACTGTGGCACTAGTTCAACATTTTGGTTGCTTATTGCAAGATATACATGGACCTCAGATGAGCAATGGGAAATATGCGTTAAAAACCACTTGGTTTTGCAATAAATACTTTCATTCTGTCTCAACTGTGGTCATGGCTTTCTCTTCAGCCTGCCTGGCAGCTTTTTGAGGGTCAATGGTACACACAATCCATCAAGCAGTAAGCCAGTCTAGGTGTGTGCTTTATAAATGAGTCACCAGGGTTGCTCACCTTACAGCAGGAGTAAAAAAGCATTAGATTTCCTAGGTTAGGTGAGTTATTAATGCTGCACTCAGGTAAAGCACATGTTATCACTGCTGGTCAGCCACTTGAACCCATTCCTTAGCCATGGATGTGACACATTCTGCTCTTGCTGCACACATTTCCCTTTAGGAGACACATCAGGCCTGGCCATACAGTTATCAGGGTGTGTAACTTACATCGGGATAGTAATCCACATTGGGTACTAAGTGCTGGATCAGAGCTTCCAGAGACCCTGACAGGAGATTGTTGTCCTGGTAATAGAGCCCTCCACAGTTGTCTTCTTTTGTCTGATACAGGTTCCTGTTGTAGCTGCTGCTGTCAAACATTGCTGCAAAGGGAGGTGTCTGTGGCATCTTTCCCTGCGGAGACACACAAGAGAGATAAGGGATAATTCAGAGAAGGTACAATGTAAGGGGATTTCTATCTTCCAGAGATAATACTGCACTGGAAAGACAACTCAGTGTCACACCATGGGTTACTTGCACACAGTAAAGACTACTGTTTTCAAGCCTGTGCAGACTTCTGGCTTTCACCACTGCCTCTCACAATCGCCAGCTGCTTCTTTTATATCTTGCTGTTTCTCTATGAAATGGCAAATAAGATGTCCAAGCTAAGAGTTAGAAGGAGGTACGAAAATCATGACAGGCTTTGGGAACTCAGACTTTCTATAAAGCTTTTGGGAATGTGGCATAACGTTCACTTTGGTCAAACCCTGAAAGGAGCTCCCTAAGAGCAGCACTCTGATAGGGAAGCGTGTTCAGGCTGTCCCAGGCTGACACAGCCCCAGCCAGAGCAGAAGGAGAGAGACTGAAGTGAAGCCCTGGAAAGGTTTTGTGAGAGGACAATCTCCTTTATGCAACATGACAGCCATGTAACTGCAATCCCAAACCTCCCATTTCCCAACTCCACCCTGGTAAATTGGTGCTTGGTTTTCCCAATAACACTGACAGGCGTGACCCAGGCTAAAGGCTGATGCTTCAGTGCATCTGCCTCCACCTACTCTCTGAGTGGCTCTACAGAAATTTGGAAAAGCTTGCCTGGGCATAGTTGCTTACCACTGTTGTCCAAGTTCATCAATGATATAGAAGATGAGACCAGATTCAGAGTTTTGCTAAACGTTCTCCCCAAATTCTGTGAAATTGTGTTTTCTGTGAAATTCTGTGAATCCTGTATTTTCCAGCTTTCGGAGAAATAAAGCAATTACTCATCAGTCTGCATCCTAGTGCCTGTGGGATCAGAATGTCTTTCCAAGGAAAAGATCAGTCAGTGCTGCAGGCTGCTCAGTCACTCAGAGCAGTGGGTGGGCAGCAAGGGGGCCATGACCACCCAAGAGCTCTTTTGGTAATGCAGCATCTGAAAAGGCCAAAAGATAAAATCTCTCTGATTGCTTGAGTGTTGAGTGATAAACTCCTTCCCTCTCCCTCCTTCCCTGCTTTCTTGGAGTAGCAGTTCTTGTCAGTTTAAGGAACTTAGGTTTTACAGCCTCGATGGGAAGCTAAGTTTGTGCTCAGTTTTAACCACAAATGTGCTGGTTTAACTCTCCTGCAGCAGTGCTGTGGCTGCTGATGGGATTCAGGGAGAGACAGATAAACTGCAAAAGGGGATGGCACTTTGTTTCCAATCCTCCCCACAACTTCAAGGCAAGGGAGATCAAACCGAGGGGACAATATCCACTGCTGCTGTGCTCATGTGTCAACCCAGCATGTGTGAGTGAATGAGAAAAGCATTAATGCCTCTGAGCCATCATTGTAAGTGCAGATGCTGTTTCTTTTCTCTCCATTGTATCAAATCCTATTCGGGAAAAGGCTCTTTAAAGCCACAGGCCTCAGCAAACACCAGCCTGTGAAGGCACCCCGTTTTGAGAACAACTAGTGATGTGACAGCCTGGAGATAAATAGAGCGCTGCCATCTGTGTGCTCCCCCAATACCCACAATAAAGCACTTTTCAGAGAGAGCTCGGTGGACATGAGAAGCTATTAAGTTATTAGCCAGATTCCTCAGCTTGGACCTGAAGCACCACACAGACTTGCTGCTGCTGCTGGCAGTGTGTCCAGACAATGGAGACATTCAAACCAGCACAAGCCTGAGTGGTTCAGTAAATAAACAGCAAGAGAAAGCCAAAAACAAAGGCAGAGAAGGACAGTGGAGAGAGCCTCCTGGCCTACATGACCTGTGCTAATTCCACCTTGAGAGGTGCCAAAAAATATCTGCATCAAAATGGGAAAGACTGAAAAGTGTCCATGTCTGAAAAGTGACACCAGACAATCTGTGCAGCTGTTCAACCAGTGATTCAATTCCACTCTGCCCATGAACCACGAGAAGAATGAAGTAAAAACACATGCCACAGCATAAGAGGGTGAAGTGCAGGACTGAACTTAACAGGGTTCCTGTACGAGGGAGTTCAAATTACTGGGCAGGTGAGGTGCAACCCTACCACGGCCATGCTGTGCAGCAATAAAGCATCCTGATGCATAAAGACTCCTGGTCTTTCAGGTTCTTTGCAAGGCTAACCCAGTTTAAGGAACAAAACTTTACTGAGGAACTGACAGGAACCTTCTGCAGCACTTTTTAGGTTTTCATACTGTGCATGTAAAGCCACAGACTTGAACCAACTCCAAAATATCAGCCCACTGATGCTGACATGTTCTGTTTGTACCAAAACTCAGATTTTTTTTCAGCTTCTCAAGCATGGTTTATTCAGGCAAAATGCAAGTGGTAGGGAACAGTGTGTAAACACTGCAACCCAAACATTTGTAGCACTGTAGCTCCAAGGTAACACTCCCCAGGGAAGTGAGAAAGGCCAGTCTGCACCTGCAAAACAACTTGACATCAATATTAGCACTTGTAAAAAACCAAGGAGAGTACTTGTTTCAACCCAGATCTCATGTTAACCAAAACAGCCTAATTCAGGGTGAGACTGGAATCTGCAGGGGATTTAGCCAGACTAGTCAGCAATTATAAACAGCCAACATAAATCAGACAGGTTGGAGACATAGTCTCCTCAACAGGAAAGAAAAAAATGATCAGGCCATTAACAGATGTACTGATTTGTAACCATAAAATAAAATTATCAGAAGTCTGTCACAAAGGGTACATATTGTGTCATTTGTTTGCTATCTGTTTCTGGAAGCTGCCTGACAGAGGGGCTCAGTCCTGCTTCAGTGAGACACCAAGTCGTAGTGATGCTCTCTATGGTCGGAATGGGTTTCACCTGGAAGTGAACAGGACACAGGACGCGTTCTCCATGCGATGAGAAGGGATGATAGCAAAGTGTGACAGAGATAAATACAGCATAGCCAATGGGGTGAGTCATACAACACATGTGCTTTTCCAGTATGACTCCTTCATTATCTTGACCTTGACTCCTCTGCTGTATTTTATTTGGAGGTGGAGACACAAAGCAGCATTCTTAATTCTAACTAAAAGCTTCTTTAGCTAAAGCTTCAGCCAAACCTGCCTTCAGAATAACTTGAGTGGAACTGAAATTTGGTTACAGATCTGATAATGGTCCACAAATCTGTGGCATACAGAGCAGAGTTATCTTGAGACCTAAAAATATTGTTGATGAAGCACAGCAGGGCAAGATCTGATAAACAGGAATTGGGAAAAAAGACAAGAAGTATTATTCCAGTGAAAAATGTCCTGGGAGTTAGAAACTGGAACTTTTTAACTGGGCTTTGGAAACATTTGGCTAGCAATCATATGGAAACCCATTTATCTTTTCTCTCTTTATTTCTATTTTCTTCCTAGAATGAAAAGAGTGGGTTTTTTTTGTTTTGATTTGTTTGGGGTTTTTTTATAAATGATCTGACTTGAAGGAAAGAGCAATGAAATAATTTCCTGGCTTTACCAGTGATGCTCTCCTTTGACAGAGAGAAGTCAAAAACTCTGTGCTGTGGAAAGAGGATTACAACATTTTTTTTCTGGATTTACTATCATTATGGAGAACATGAGACCTTTGGGAATTGAGGTCCATGTTCAGGCTGGGAGCAGCCTATGACAGGAAAGACACCTCAACCTTTCCAGGAACAGCACTGTAAATACGAAGTCAGAGCCAAAGATGATGCGCTCAAACCCCTACTATCTCCTGCAGGAGCCAAGTTTCAGTTTGGCAAAACTAAAGGAATCACACGTAGCTTCTAAGACTGCCAAGTGCTTTTCCAAATCTTTATGTTAAAAAAAAAATCTGTTTAGTACTACAAACAGTGGAAGGTTGCATTGGTTTGTTTTCATTTATATTAAAGAGCTCAGGCTTCCCATCAGATTCATAAAACAAACCCAACAACACAGACAGCTGGTATCCTTCACAGAAGTACCCACTGAGAAGTTCAGTAGTAGCCATGAAAGGTACCTTCAAAGCCACAGCCAAACATTTTCAGCTCCTCTGTTAGGTGGTTTTCTCCCACACTGTATCCCTCAGGCAGAGGAAAGGTATGAGTCTCAAGGCACACCTCCCCTTAAAAGATGCAAACTTCATAAATGCAATTACACCCCCTCAGAGCTGTTTCCTATACAATCAGAAACCCCATTTAGAAGTTGATTACCATCCACCATTGATGTGAAGGATGCCATCATAAAACTGAGGTATGACAAAACAAAAGACTGACTTCCTGCAGGAGCCCAGCTCCAGAGAGGGCCCTCATTATCCCAACTCTTCCTTCTGTTAGCAACACACCTACAGAAGTTCCTGTTGTCTTTGACATCCCTGGCCAGACTCAGTTCTAACTGGCCCTTAGCTTTCCTAACCTCATCCCTTAGCTTCCTGTACAATTTCCCCATATTCCTCCAGACTTACAGCCCCTAGCCAGTCTTTCATGAAAAGCCAACAACCTTCCATTCCAATACCCCACCACAGTCTCTGTGTGATGCCAGTGATATCACACCCATGCAGGCATGTGCATGTCTCCAGTTTTCTTGTTTGTTCCCCATACCGTGTGTGTTTGTGTAGAGGCATCTGAGCCAGGCCCTTGATAAAGCTGGAGCAGCTGGAATCCCTTTGCAGTGCTCGGGGCATCCACCCAGGCTGCCCAAAACAAAAGCATACCAGACACAGCCCCAGCGCATTCCATACATCTTCAGTGGTGTGTGTGTGCTTTGCTCACAAAGCTAACTTTTTTTTTTTTCGCACTGCAAGGTAAGGGGGAATTGAGGGGAATTTTACAGCTCAAGCTGCTGAGAAGATGAGAAACCTGAAAAACTCCCAGATGGGTGTTTCACGTGTCTTACTTGCAGAAATTCAGATCACACAACTACCCCAGCTCAAGTCTTCTTGCTTCCACTCTTTGTGATGGATTTGCCATACAATTCTCAGTGTGACTTCAGCACCAACTCCGAGTTGTAGTTCCTGCCTAGAATTACTTTTAAGAGGCAGAGTACAGAATATCTTTTCATACTCACACAGGAGATGAAAAGGGGAGTGATATTGGCTTTTTCCAGATTGAAATCAAGAAGAAGATTAAGAATTTCTCATAAGGAATCCACTCAGAGGAAGAGGACCAAAACTATCCATGCTGGACAGTGTCATAACAGGTAGATATAAGAAACCTGACTGAGCCTTAATTTACGTTTTGGTTTTCACTAAAACAGCAGAGGATGAACAATTTTGCAAAGTTTTCCAAAAATCACCCAGGCAACAATAAGCTGCAAAGGAAAATGAAAATCGCTAGCAAGCAAAGAATAAAACAGGAACTGAATTCAAGTAAAGGCATTTTCCTCCTGAATGTGCATTTTTCTTGAGTCTATAAATAGACCCAGCTTATGATTTGGGAAGGTCAGATGCAGCACTGCTGACTGATCACTCACGAATGAGAACTTGGCACAGTAATTAAGTGAATCCTGAATGACTCGAAATTGAAGTCCTTGGATACTGAACAGCAAAGGTGTGATGGGTATGAATACATTTTGGTGTTCCCTTGGGAGCATTAGGAACATTGTGGGGCATTTAAGAATGCCTTGAATTTCCCCAAATCTGCAAATGTAGAAAAAGGGAAGGAAACAAACAAGTTCCGCTTAGTTGCTGATATGCTGTAAATCCATGTTCCTGCTGAAGCCCCACAACTCAGCTCCCCTTCTATCCTCTCCCATCCTCTTCTTCAGTGGGGCAGGAAGAGAGAGAGAGAGCCTAAAGATGCTGAAGGTGGCTGTGACAGCATTGCTGCAGTGCCAGGCAAGCACATGCAGGCAGACTGCATCACACAAAAATCCCAGCTGCAGGAAAATCACTCAGTCCAGGGCGAGGACAGGACATATGTTCCTCCCAAACAAAACACATGATACAATCTGTCCATGTTGCTGGACACACAAAAGCAACAGTCTCGAAACACATGGCACTAAAAGGATACCTCACCTATAAAATACAATTTCTTAAAGCACTTATCTCTTACCATAAACACAATGCTGCTGAGATTTCTGCCTGTAGGTTAAAACCAAGGAGGCCACAATTATTTTAAAAGATATGAAGCACACTCCCATCACCAACTGATTAATCTTTTTGTTAAGTTCATTTTAAAGTTATTTTTAATTCTATGGGTAATTTCTTTATCTGGATGGTGTCCTTTTAGCATTTGAAAGCAAAATACGGCTTTTCTCATATAAGTGTGGGGTTTTTGTACCTTTTACATCTTTTTGTTAATTCTAGTCTCAGAAGAGACGTTCAAAACATGAATAAACAGGATAAGTATATAATATAAAGTGACATGATGGATTAGCACAGCAGTAATTAAATGTCAGAAGGCACAAGAGATTATAGAAAAGTTCAGTCCATTGCATGCTCCATAGTGACTCTTCAAGATCTGAGGGATTTACAGAATGAATGAAATGGAAAAAGATGCACAAGAGTCTCAGGCCAGCCAAAGGATTCAATTAAGCACCTCCCATCTTAAAAATCAGACAACACATACAGCTACTCTTTTCTACCGAAATTTCTGAGCAGACAGCTGGACTGAAAGCAAGAATGCTACTAAAGCCTTCCAGTTCTTTATGTTACTGAAGCAGGGTGGGGATTTTAGAAGCAAAGCATTCCCCTTATTGGACCCAGTGAAGCACAGAACAGTTTTGCCGTTCGCTCTATTTGTTTTTATAAATATTACAGCCTTAACAGAGTGAAATCCCACCTCTCTGCTCAGCCAGCTGCAGACTGGTTTGTCAGGGCTGCCGTCCACCAGCACGATGCAGAGCTCCACAGCCTGGAGGAGTTCCCCACCCTGCTCCCACACTGCTGAGCAGCAGCTGAGATGCTGCTCCTCCATCAGCTGATGGGTTGAGCAGTTCTGAGGTCAGGAGTTTGGAGGCAAGGAAACAGCAGGGATGCTTTATTCCAAAACATCACATTGTAAAAGGAGTGATTCAGCAGCTGATTCAAGGTGGCTGAGATGTCCAGGAATGGGGCGTGGGGTGGGGTGGACAGATGGGCCTGTGATGCCATCCACGCTGTGCTACCCCCACTAGTGAATCAGAGCTCTGACATGAGTCTGTAGCTCTGTATCTACAGAGTTCTGCATTCTGCATCATTTCTGTAGCATGCTCTGTGCCTCCTGAAAACTTCAAACTGACAAAACTGAAATTTGATGTTCTCAACAGAGATGGGAGCAGTTTCCCCTGCTATCACTATCACCAGAAGATACCATTGAGGTATTAGACTTTCACTAACCTTGGGAAGTGTGATCCATTCTATGTGACAGGGATGTGAACCCTGGGATGTGACAGGGATGGAATCCTAACCCACCCCAGGTGATCAAAGCCTAAAGATCCACCTTCTGTATCTGCATGGTCAGTAGCTAAGGTGGTTCTGGACCATTTCAGAGTGATAACTGGCTTCATCAAGAGCTGTTCACACATCCATCCACAGAAAACAGAAGCAGAATTATTTCAGTGCTTAGACCTGGCAGCTGTAGTTTGGATCTGCTTCTGACTCTGCTACAAGTCATTCAGTTTCTCATTACTGCATTCCTCTGCTTGACACTACAAGGAGGGATAAGTATGGGGTTATTTCCTTTCATTAGGCACTAAGATCTTTTTTCAAAAGGTGTACAGAAGGTGTATCATATATCACTGCCAGGAGCATGGTACTAGCCTTAAGCATGAAGCTGTCTTGACATGGTTCCTTCTTCATCCTCATCAAAGCAAGATACCTTCTGAATCCCAAAACTGTGGCTCTTTGCAGACGCCTATGCTTGGCCTTTTGGTGCAACCTATAGTACACTTCAAAAGAAAACACCTTTCCCTTTTGTAATCATAATGGGGAGCCAAGTTATAATTTACAACAGTAAACTGTAGTAGTGTTAAATAACAGTACTAAACTTCATTTAACTGTTTCTATCTAAAACCTCATTGCCAAATGTCTCTGCCATTTAGATGATGCAGAAAAAAATGCCGGTTTTAAGGCAAACAATTAATATGATTTTTTTTCCAGTCACTGAGCCCTTACGTTTCCATGAACAGCACAGAATTTTTATTGACACTCCAATATACAGCAGGCTGAAAGCAGTATACTAACAGAAATACTTCAGTTAAACCCCCACCACCATAACAAAAAAAAAAATACACTTTCCAATGTCTAGATTGAAGATAAAAATGGATGGTTCCACTTCATCAGTTCAGAGAGGAAGTACAGCTCTGTATCAGCATCAGCTGCACTTGCCTCATGCCCATTTATATCTAGGTTGGGTATCAGCCAGTGGCATCTAGAACAGAGCTGGCTCTGAGGTACACAGGGCTTGTAAAACAGTTGTCTGCAATCAGCGTGCCTGACTCCTTGGGAAATCAGAGAGAAGCCCATTAGAGCCCAAATGACAGAAAAGATATTTTTCCCCAGTGTGGGCAGGGCCATAGTGCAAATCTCTCCCCTAGCTGCTGCCTCTGCTGGTTCTGTCAGTCTCTGAGCCCCAGCAGCAGTTCCCGTGCCCGACTCAGGGTGGACCCCTGGGCTTGGCAATCCATGGTCAAGCACTCCTTGCCCTGAAACAATTACACCCATTAAGTCACCACCCGGTAGGTATGGCATTGAGCAAATGTACACCATGCTGGGCTGCTAAAAGATCATTACAAACGTGGCCTCATAGTGCCTGAATCCCTGCAGGATGCTTAAGGGAGGATCAGCTCCAGTCCTGATGGACAAGTACTGTCAGTTCAGCACGCTACATTCATGCAGAAAGCACCTGGCCTTGTATCAATGAGAGCAATTATCTCAGAGAAAACCCCACTCCCCAGTCTGACTCAAGCTTATTTATCCTCTGCCTTACCCCTTATGAATCCGAACTCACTGAGCCGGCTGATGCTCCCAGGCTCCTCTCTGCAGGTGTGTTACCTGGCATTTCTGGCACTATTTCCAGATGTGACAAGAAGCAAGCAGGGCACCTGACCCATGGGAGAGGCAGGTGACCTGGGGAGCATTTTATTCTGGGGAGAAGATGCATTTTGATGAATCAAACCAAAAATAGTCAGAATGCATGGATCTGAGTCATTCAGTGCTATTCTGGAGCCGCCTAGGGAGAATGAGCTGTATTGTTGTCATGATCCTGCACATTTTCCATTTAAAAATACAGTCACACCAAATGCCACCCAATTCAGCTTCCTCACAGCAGCGATTTAGCTTTTTAATACTACTTCTTACAGCAGCTAGAACAGAGGAGAAATTAGCAACAGCTTTCAGCCAGAGCCTTTCCTGTTTGTAAATTATGTATTGTCTTGCTGTGGCTGCAAAACGCACTCTGGAAGCTTTGTTTACAAGCTCATTTTCTATCAAAGCGTTTATTAGGTGATGTGGCTCAGTCCCTCATACCCATGCCAAGCAAAGGGCGCTTGTCAGTGCTTGCAGAGTACACCTGTGTGTTTACTAACATTTGGAAAAAATGCCTCAGTATGTGTAATCACAAACTGTGCCTCCTCTGAAATGCAGGCAATCTATCCCAACCAGCCCTAGCCTATGTCAGCAGACCCTTACAGTGATGTACAGCACAGACTGGCAATATGATCCACACACAGCTCCTTCCTGTCTTCACCCTAGGAAAATCTCACTTCTTAACTACCCATTACAAAAGTCAAGCCTCGTGCTGTCAGGGCTCCGGTTCATATTTCCAGTTTCATTTTCCAGTTCATATTCCTTCGGTGACCACACTCCAGGGCTGAACTGTGCCTGTCACCTCTGGCACAGTGTGACAGCAGCTCACCCCGCAGACCAGGAGCAGGCAGGCACTCCCCAGGACTGCTCAGACAACACACACAACTGCAGCACAGGCAATACACACTGGGCTGCCCCCCAAAACCTCAGCAGAAAGAAGCCACGAAGAATGTAAACTAACAGGGATCCAGTGCACTGTACAGAAAAAGCGCTTTGCTCAGTGTGTGGCACAGCTGCGAGCTTAACCCCTGCTAAATCAGTAATTCTTTCCTCTTTTACAAAGATAAAACAAATCCTGCAGTGGCCTGTTTGAGTCCCGCAGTTCAAAAGGAGTGATATCCGCACTGCTTATCCAAATTCAGAGCTTGGTTCCAGCTATTCGTCCTCTCCAGCACAGCTCATCAGTTAGCTACTTGTCTTGGGTATATTTAGCACTGATTTTCAGCTGATTAACAGCTCCTCTACGAGGCATCTCCTTTGAAAGCCCTAAGATAAGCCTGAGGAAGCCCGTACCTCAAAAAGCTCTTCTCACTTTTCAAAACAGACAGCCTGGAGAGACAGTCCTGCCTGCCCAAATCCCAGATTCCCACAGACGGCACTGACACCCCAGCCCACCAAGGCGGCGATCTCACTGAAAGCACCCCCGACATTCCAGGCTCAGACAGAGCTGCCCGAGGTGCGGAGCGCCGCTTTGTTCCCGGTTCCCCTGATTTATCAGGCCATTCCTGCCCTCTGAGAGGAGTCAGCCCTGCTCCGCTCTGCCAGAACTCCGAAAGAGTTCCTCATCCCTCTGTGTTACACCTGGCTTTACACACGGGCAGGCTGGCAGGCACTGCTTCCTAGGGCTGCCCTACAGCACAACCTAGCAGGTGCACCTGCAGCACTGGTCTGGGTCATTTAACACCGATTTGGGGTCATTTAACACCGATTTGGGGTGATGTAACACCCCTTTCTCTACTCGCCCCCCCGAGCTGCTGCTGCTCACACAGGGCAGGAGCCTGAAGTTTCAGCACACTCACACTCAGCATTTCACTCAGACAAACACAGTCTGGTAAATCAGTGCCTTTTTATCCTTCCCACCCGAGAAAACCAGCAATCAGTTGAACTGATGGGCGTAAAGAAAAACAGGGAAAGCTTCTCCAAGGATTATAGCCACAAAAAAAAAAAAAAAAAAAAAAAAAAAAAAAAAAAAAAAAAAAATCACATCGTGCAGTTGTAGGACCCTGTTCTATCTTACTGCAGGGAAGGGGACAAGGAGAAGGATTCAATCACTGCACCGCCACCGACGGGCTGGAGTCTCTCCCTTCCCCGATATCCTGGTAACAACCCAAAAAAGCATCTCTGTCCGCACAGAACTGGGTAGCCAGGATTAAACAGCAAGAGTAATGAGACCGTCCTGCCGGGGCTGGCAAAGAAGACAGAGATGAGATGGATGGATGGATGGATGGATGGATGGATGGATGGATTGATGGATGGATGGACAGACCGTCAAGACGCACCGCAGACTCACGGACCGTACCTGGAAGTGGCCGCAGGCGCTCCCGGCCCCAGACGCTGCTTTATGGCTCTCACGCCCTCATCACCCACGGCACAGCACAGAACAGGACAGCACAGCACAGCACAGCACAGCACGGCTCGGCTCGGCTCGGCTCGGCTCCCCGCGCACTGTGCCGGCAGCGGGCGGAGCTCCGGGAGGCTCCGCTCCCGTCCCGAGCCCTCCCCGCCCCGCCGGGGCCGCGGGGGAGGCGGGGGCGGAGAGCTCAGAGCAGCCCGGCCGGAGAGCTGGGAGAAGTGCCTCCGTCTAGAGAGCTCGGAGCTGGCTGCCCGCAGAGCTCGGAGCTGGCAGCCCGGAGCAGCCCCTCCGCCCGCAGAGCTCGGAGCGGCCTGCCCGCAGAGCGCGGCCTGCGGAGCCGCCCGTGGGCAGCTGTCACGGCCTCAGCTGCTGCGCCACCGGGCCGGCACCATTCCGCTGGCAGAGAATCGTTCTTACAGATGGGCAGGAGCGGGGCACACACTCAAACACACACACTGCTCCCTTTGAGTGTCCCAGGTTGTATTTCCAGCGCAGAGGATTTCCTTAGCCCGGTGCACTACGGCTCGTCACCCACCGCCCTTCGTTTTCTCTGCAGCTCAGTTTGCTAGCCTGGATCTGGTACCCCATTGCTCTTGGATGGAGTGACAAGCACTTTGTTTCTGTGTGTTCTCCACAGAGCACTCTGAGCTCTCTCCACTTCTTGCACAGCACTCTCAGTCTGCACTTCCCCAGGGTGAAAAGTCCAGGTTTACCTAGTCACTATAAACCGGGTCCAAATCTTGGACAAGACTTATTTTCATCCACTAAAGTTTCTGCAGTACCCTTAAACCTTCTGAGATGAGGGAAATGGAGCTGCATATGCACAGTTCAAGGTGAAAATGAACCTCAGATTTAGGAAGCAATACTCCAACTTTCCCTGCTCTCCACCCCCTCCGAACATTTACTGATCTATGCTCAGTTTCCTTTTTTTGACCCCTCAGAACATCCAACCAAGGTCTTTCTATGGCGTGGCAGCAGCCAGATCAGAACCTGCACTTTACAAGTGAGGCCAGCTGCATGCATCAGATCTTTCACTAACTGAAGAAAAATTGTCCCTGATAGTTAAAGGCTTGAAAGACAAGTGCCTCTAGCTACTATTTATACATGGAAGCATAGAAGGAGCTTGAATAAACCTTACATCCTGTGGCCAGGATGATTTTGGAGGCAATCACATAATCCTGCCTACCTGCCTTCCCATTTCGTTAAATAGAGGACATAGGAAGAAATACTTGTAAAAACTAGTTATAAAATAATTGTGCTGTCAATGTAACTAACAGTAAAAGGAACCCCAACACAAAGGGCCTTTGTGCACACAACTCTCTCTCTGGAATTAGGACTTAAACACACACGTGGTCTCAGTGTGGATTCTAGAAGTTACTTGCAAGTCTTCGGGTTCTGGACTCACACAAAAGCCTGCTCTGTCCCTTGGGACAGTGTCACATATAATGTGAAATATAGCAAAATGACATTGCAACACTATTTCTGAAGGAAGATGACATACTGCCAAGTCATGGGTCCCAGCACTTACACACGTATCCTGGTACTTTTCCCATTTTGGTGAATATGTCAGAGGATGGTACTGTGTGTTTTCTCCAGGCTCTGCTGTGTGGTGGCTCTGCCTCCAATTCCTCTCTGTGACAGGTTTCTCAATGCAATAGATTACCTGGCTTACAATTCCCTTCATCAGATAACCCTTGTTACTATACATACAAGAAATCTACTGGAAAAAAGATTTAGACTTCATCCAGGTAAAGAGGTTTCAATTTTTTTAGAATTTTTTTTGTCCCTCTCAGATTCAAGGGCAAACATTGTTTTTCCCTCCTCTTGTCTCCTGTGTTCTCAAACATCTTTGATTGAAGCGGAAATATTTTACTGAAGCAACTGCAAGTACAGGCACATTAATTCTGGTTTGTTTTGGTGCAGGCTGACAAGAGTGAAGGCAGCCCGTGGGCTCCCTGGCAGGGAGGAATATCCCAGGAAAGTGATGGGTGATGCACTGAACAGCTCTGTGTGCTGCTGCTCAGGCCTCCTTTGCATAGTGCAGGTGGTTATGAGTCACTTGGCAAGTGTTGAGAGGAGATCAAAACTTGGAAGGAGGTAAAGAATTACAGTTGTGAGTCAACATTGCAAGCGCAGAACATGCCTGGTTCGTGCTGCTCAGATGCTTTGCTTGTTTGTTTTCCCATTTTGATATGGTGGTCCTCATAACAGCAATGCAGATTAAGGGAATTAAGCACAAACAAAGCCCCGAAAAACTACATGGGTGATGATTAAACCAATTCTTGCCAAACAAGTTCTCCTAAAATCCAGGCCTCATGGATCTGCTAGCATGAAACCCAGCACCCAGGCTGGGCTTTAGCATGAGACCATCCACCGTGGCAGAAATATGGGCTGCAGACTTGGACTGCAAACCAGGTCTCTGCTTTGTGCTATGGCAAATCCACAGACCCATTTTATCTCTATTATTGCTACAAAAACCAGCATGTGAAAACAGAATGTGTTACTTCAAAACAAAATGGATTTTAGGAGAGAAGAGTATTCCTCTGTGTTGTAAACATAGAAAATCCCTGGGCAAAAAAATGACAATTCTGGCTAATTGTAACCAGACTCCTGGGTTTTTAGACTCAATCTAGAAAAGGCAAGTTTGACAGCAATGCCAATATCAACTGCTGAACAAGTGAGAGCTTTAAAATTTCAGTACTTTCATAGAATGAAAATGCATTTTTTCAAGATATTTCTGCTTACTTTTCTGGTGACTACTAAGTGAGTTAATAAGCTTCAAATCAGCATATTCAGACCATTCCATCTCTCTCTGAGAGACAAGAGTTAGAGGTTATAAAGAATGGAGGATAGGGGGAAAGCAAATTTAATCATATCAGATTACTTGAGGAAATGAAGCTTTAGAAAACTCCCCAAACCTGGACATAGTGGAAATAGAGTTGTTAGCTCTATGCAACTTGTGTTGTGGCCTAACTTCTGTTATGTGGTTGAAAATCTGTGTACAGTAATTTCACGAATACAAGCCGCACCAATTTGACCAAAATTTTGGTGGAAACCCGGAAGTGCGGCCAATATTCCGGGGCGGCTAATCTATTAACAAAATTCTAAAAGCTGCCAACACGGAAGTGAGAGCCTGCGGCAGCCCCAAGCCAAGCTGGAGCCCGGCCGGCCCCGGCAGAGGTAGGAAAGCCTGGCAGAGGCGGGACCAGCAGTGTGGGGGGCGGGCGGCAGAGCCTGAGCCAGCAGGGCGGGGCAGGGGGGCGGCAGAGCCTGAGCCAGCATGGCGGGGGAGCCCGGGAGAACTGGGGCTAGCAGTGCAGGGGAGCATGGCAGAAGCAGGAAGGCCGGCGGGTGGGGCTGCCTGGCAGCGGGGGAAGCCCAGCAGAATCGGGGCCAGCAGCGTGGGGGAGCCCGGCGGTGCGGGGGCCTGCAGTGCTGGCCAGGGCGAGCAAACGCGGCGGCGGTGCAGACGGGAGGGGGCGGCCGGCGAGCCTGGCGGCGGCGGCGGCAGCCCGCCGGCAGGGCTAGGGAACGCGGCGCGGCGCGGCCGGCGAGCCGGGCGGCGGCGGCGGCAGCCCGCTGGCAGGGCTAGGGAATGCGGCGCGGCGCGGCCGGCGAGCCCGCCGGCAGGGCTAGCGAACGCGGCAGCGGGGCGGTGCTGACGGGAGAGGGGGGCCAGCGAGCCTGGCAGCGGCGGCAGCACCACCTGGCCAGCCCCGCCGAGCCGTGGCGCTGAGCTGGGCTACCCGGCCCTGTCGGCAACCATGAGCGGGCCGAGCCTGCCTGGCCCCGCCCCGAGCCAGTAAAGCCCGCTATGCCGCGATCCTGTTACTAATTGGCCAATTTGTGAAAGCCGCGCACGGATTCTCGCGACGAACGAAAGTGCGGCTAATATTCGGGGTGCGGCTTATCTATTGACAAAGACAGCAACATTGTCGAGGCACCGGAAGTGCGGCTTATAATCCGTGCAGCTTGTATTCGTGAAACTACTGTACTGATAAAACAACCTACACCCTCCCTACTCCCCAGGTTTATCCTGATCTTGTGCAGGATGGCTTTTGTTGCATGTCCCAGCCTAATACTGATAATTTCCAAGTGATAAATCAGAAACCGTTTCCCTCAGTTTATCCAGCAATCATTTGCTGGCCAAACAAGCATGGTAAAACAGTTAAATGACAGTGAATTTTAAACATCAAGAGAGAACATTCTCTCTTGTTTCAGCAGGTAACTGTCTGGACAGTTCTACATCAGAGCAATGTAAAACAATTGACCAAACTAGCTGTGTTCTGCCTCTTGTAACTCCAAAAAGTCACAAACGAATAATAATTAAGAGAAAACAACCAGTACCCATATTTTTAAATTTTTAAAAATTTTTTATTTTTTATTTTTTTTTATTTTAGAACTTTTTCCTGAGCAAATAAATCAGCCCTTACCCTGTGGTTTGTAGCAGTTCCCCACATAAAGCAGAAAGACATCAGGTTCTATTTTAGCCCTATGTTTATTCAGCTTGAACTCGAACTAGGATCGTATTAAAAACAGATTACAAACCATTTAAGAGCTCTTAATGCTTGCCAAAACCAGCCTGTGGTTTTAAATGAGATGCAAGGCAAAGTAAATGAAAAGTAGTGTTTAAGTCACCGTGGAGAAGTCGTGTTACCTAAAACGTGCACAACATATTTGGCATTTCAAAAAGTACTCAGCAGAACTGCATACAAGAAGAGTACAAAGAGTACTCTTGTGCAAATGGATGGAAGGGGAGGATTTAGAATGTGAAATCAATTGTCTGAAATTCAAAAGTAAGCAATTGTCTGAAATTCAAAAGTCTGGCAATACTAGCACACCTGTGCACAAAACTCCTGCTGAAATCATTGGGACACCTGCAGAATTTAGCACATCTGTTAAATTATTGCAGAGCTGGGTACCAAAGCTCTTGACCACTCAGAATTTTTAAAAAACTTCTCTTCAGATTCAATTCACACTATAAACATGTAGATTAGATTCATCAGTCCAGCACATCACTTAAACTTTGCCTTGCTTCAGGTTTGAAATGAAGTGCGTACTTCAGTGATTTGACAGAGGAATTTAGGCAACACTCTTCAGTGTTTAGATGCAGTAGTGTGGCAGTGAGGGGTTGTGTGTGGACATTAGAGATGTAAAAGCACTTGAATGCTAGGTATACAGTAGTTCCTGTAGCAGATCTGCTGTAATGAGACTTTGATTTTAGCTGTTTATGACTTTGTCAGAATTTAAGCAATTGGAGCTCAAAGTGTTGGTGGCAAGTTCCTGATTCAGGCTACGACAAAATTTAGAAAATATTATTCATGCTCTTCTGAAAAAGTGGCGGACAAAAATCTATTGTTACTGTTCATATGACTGTATTTGCTACAGCTTTCTTATTTCTTCCTGTTGCCTACTGAAGGGAAACCTTCTGTGCAAAGCCTTGGATAGGGTCTTGAAAATTGAAAGAATACTCTCCCTCTAATTTGCCTTGAATGTTTTGCCTTTAATAGAAGAACTGACCAAAGTCAGACAAGCTCTGTGCCTGCCCTGCAAGCACATGTGAGAATTTGTCAGCATGATTCTCACAGACCTTCTCATGCTGGACAAAATCAGTCACAGGCTTTAGGGGCTGAGTTGGACTTGCACTTCAGTGATCCCTTTCAGTGCAGTGGGTACCAGAGCTGAGAAGATGGAGAGACTCTCTTATATTCTCTGTGCCCTCCATGTTAACACCAAGACAGGGTGAAAAGGAGGGGAAAGGTTGATCCTGACTCAGTATGGCTTAATCCCAGGTTTTATTGCTAAAACATGCTGGTTTCTTCATTGCAATCACTTGCATTAGCAATGACCTCTGTTTAATTGTCCCAAATGAATAAACTGTCCAGGATGAAATAATTAAGTCTCTCTTTTATTTCTATAAAACTTCCCCAAACTATTTTAACTAATGAGTCTTTGCAAATTTGAAAAATATTCCAGCTTGTCTTACAGACAAAGAAACGGAGGCATTTTCAGAGGCAGATGATGCAGCATGTGAGCACCTAACACCACAAACAGACTTCTGATCCCCAAGTCATCTGTGGCTTGGGAGGTCAGAACCTTAAGGACTGAAAGTGTGCCTAAAAGTGGATTGTCTAGAAGAAATAACATAATTTGCACAGTCACTGTCTTTAATTATGGGTAAAACCACTGATTTAGGACCTCACCTCTTTTTATACACATGATGTATAGATGTAGGAGAAATGGGAGTACCAGTGAATATAATCTGTCTTCTTTCCTGATGGAGAAGTGTAAATGCTTCCAAATGTGTCGATGCCATCTGCCCAAAGCTTTATAAGACCTAAACCACTCCTTCAGTAGCATTATCCCAAAGCTGGATGTTGGGATCTTTTTTGCTGTTTAAATGTTGATTTGCCATGGCTATTGCTGGAGGCTTCTCCCTCACTTCCTCAAGGCAAGGAAACATTTACAGTTTCAGGAGAAACTCCCCATCCTCTCCTCTTTCAGTCTGACATCCTGTCACATGCTGACAGCAATCACTCTGTGAATGGCAAGTCATTTGCTTATTGACAGCCTCCCATTTACTGTGACACCTGCCAGCAGTCTCTGACCCCTGAATAAACATTAAGACATTAACAACCTGACACAGGTTCAAGGATTTGAATAATAATGTCCTGCAGACTCACTACACTCTCACAGGCAGCCAAAAAAACCCCCTTTGCACTAAAGTTTGCCATCCTGGGGGCTGGGAAAGGCTTGCTGGAGGAGTCGCTGCAGCAGCAGATTACTTGCATGGATGAGCAGCCACACTTTGCTATTCCTGACTCATCTCTGGCCAGTGAAGCTTTGAACATCTTTCCCTCTGCTGCAACATTGGGATCTGCGCTATAAGAAACACTCACTGGTTTAGGAAAACAACAGGAAAGAGCAAAGAGGAGAAAAGGATGTCTGCAGAAAAAACCCCAACAAAACAAAACAAAACAAATCAAAACAAAACAAAACCAACAACACTATCCCCATCCCTCAAAAACTAAACCTCAAATTAAAACAAATAAACCACCTCGTTCCGTAGCCAAAACCAATCCTTCCTCTGAATTTTGGAATGGTCATAAACCCTTGCTGAGCTGCTCTGGAACTGAAGGGCTCTGAACTGCTTTTGGAGTGCAGAGTCTTGTGCTGCAAGTGTCATGAGGACGAAATAGTGTCCATTTCAATGGATAATCAGACGGAGAAAGTGATCCCACTATGTTTGTGTTAAGTTTTTACTAGCACTGGGTTTGTTTCTCTTGTGTGTCTGCCTGGCACGTAGCCAGTCTGGGACTCTGCTGTAATGGGTGATCTATTAGCTTGAAAGACATTCACTTCTGCCACTTCCAGCCATCCCAAGCATGTCACAGTAAGTCATGGAGGAAATGAATCCTTTCAACTTGCGACAGCCTTGGCTCTTAGGAGCTGTAATTGCAGACCTCAAAGCCCTGGTTAGAAGCAAGAAGCTTCTGTAGCAAATGACTTGCAGGAAACCTGGTCTGCCTCCCAGATGTTTAATAAACTTAGCAGTGCCCTCTCAAAATCTTTGGCTAGAGTTCAATCATCTCTACCCACAACCAGTGCACAAAGGATTCAAAGACTTCGCAAACCACAGCTTTTGTTTTGAAGTATGGGTAAAGTATTCTCACACATTTCTCTGGGCATCTATTTGGAGAGGAAAGCTTGGATGTTTTCCACCCTTACGTGTGACAAAATAGACTCTTACACTTCAACAAGAAGAAAAACATAGAAAATTAAGACTTTATTACATTTAAAGTATTAGTTCAGTATCTGGTCAGTGCAGAAAAACGAAGATTTATTCCTAATGAAAGCAGTTTGATAGTCTAAATTTGGTGGGTAACTTCTGTCAAGTGCAGGGAATTGATTCATATTTTCCAAACTCTCAGCACAGCATCTAGCAGCTGTGTGGGGAATGGCTTTTGTATTCCCTAAGTATTTGTAATATGCTGAAAATCCCTCCCAAATCAGAACATAAGTTTGAAATCACCCCAAAAAGCTCATGCTCATGGGCCAACAATCCTGAGTATATTTCAGACAGAATTTTTTATTTATATAGTTTTTAAATGTGTAAATTTGAAATAAAAAATTTAATATTATTTAAGATCTTACTTAAACTTGAGAAGAAAAAAAAGAGTTTGGGAAAAAAAATCCCCACTTTTTAATATTTAGAAATAACTAAGTAGAAGAAAAGAAGCTCAAATACTGAAATTTTAATTATTTCCCCAAAAGAAGGTTTTCAGCTTGTTTTTGCAAGAACTACCCTTTCTACTTCTTTTTTCTTTTTTTCTTTTTTCTTTTTTTTTCCCTTTTTTTCCCCTTTTTAAATAACAGTGTTCAGTTTTGCAAATTTGTCTGGTCAAGAGGGGAAAAATCTGTTGGTGGAAAATTTCCTACTCTTTCCACTTAATTGAAAGGTTGCCTGCTGTGTCCCCAGCTGTCCCCTTCCAGCTTGCAGTGAAGAGGGGGATTACAAAGCTCTGAAGAATAAAACCTTCCTGGAGCTGCCTCCTGCCCCCAACAGAGCAGCTACTACTGCCACAGCAAGAAAAAAAGCTGGCACTCAGCCTTCCACCCCCTTTATTTACCATGGGGTCTATCTCCCAGAAAGCTGGGAACCGCAGCTCCTGAGCTCATAGCCTGCAAGGCAGGACATCCAAGGCAGAAAACAAAGCTAAGCAAAACTGAGCCTTCTCCAGCTGCAGGCAGAAGCACTGGCTGTGTGTCTGTGTGTCTGTCTGGGTGGGCGTCTTGCACAAATCAGCTCAGACTTTCCTTTCCTAAAAAATAAACCCAGCGGTGGTGGGGGAGAAGATAGATTGTTACTATTGATTCTTTTTCTGCTGTTCTCAGTAAATGCAAAGACTTCCATTGAGTCAATACTTTTGATGGGCAGCAAAAGTCTGGAGGGAAACAACAGAGGCTTAGCATCTTCACTTTTGACTCCTCCGTTTTTTATTCTGTTTAGCGAGCAACAGTAATTAGAAAACTTGTCACACGTTACTTTGTGTAACAGCAATGGCTTCAAAACAGCCATTCTTGAAACAGAATAAATAGTGAGACTGCTTCAGTTCTTGTCTAAATATGGCTCAGGATGCTTTTACACCCGTTATAGGCTGCAGCTCTCTGCTGTCAGTTCACTACTTTTCCCTGGCACTTTGCTTTCCCCCCTCTTCCAGTGTAATAGAAAGGAAAGGCACTCTGCCAGAAACCAAGATTCAGATTCTACAAAGTGTTCTGCACGCACTCAACATTAATAAGAGCTGGCCCTAGAGAGAGTTGCACTAAACATTTACACAGTGCTTCAAATGGAGCCCCTGAATACAGGTATGAAGGGCACAGGCTGAAAAGAAGGATGTTTATGCTGAAGACTGCCATTTCTTCCTCAGATTTACAGTACTGTTTAAATATTATTGCTTTGTTGTCATCTCTACTTAGCAGAGCTGTGCTACTTAATAAGAGCATAACCTCAGCCAAGTAAGATGTTTCTCATCACTTCTGACTTCATTGTTGGGATGAACATCACTGCACAACAGGCAAATTCATCAGAAGACTAATTTTAAAACAAGAGAGGCTCTGAATCTAATTTTTTAAAAATCAATTCCTACCTCTTTCTTGTACTTAAGCAAAAATACAGCCATGGTGTCAGAATTCAGAAACACAACAATAATTAAATGCGGGAAGCATTTATGAAAGCATCTGAAAACAAGCCTCCAAGAAATCAGCAAACGCCACATTTTCCAGTTTGCTGGAATTCTGGGATAACACTGTCCTCACCTTTCATAATGCAACAAAAGCTAGCATTGTCCCTCCATTTTTCAGCAATTCAGTTCAATTTCCCAGTCCCAAGGGTTTTATCAGAAAGTTTGTAGCTTGAAAATTTTTGCTTCCTTGCACTGAAAGAAATTTTATTGAGCAAAAAATGTGATGTTTCCCTCATTTGGTTTTACCTGAGTTTCACAGTTCCTGAAAGAAGCCTGTATATATGAGCAAAATATTTATTTAAGGTTCAAAAAGGCACATCACATTTTTACATCAAGGTATTCCAGCTTGTTTGTCAATTTTCTGTGAGATCTTAGAGGCAGAGATTCTAGGTGTTGTGTTATCCACTTCACCCTCTTCCCAACCTATAGAGTAGACCTTGTGTTAGGCATAGGAAAGTGCAGTTGGCAAAACACATCTGCTCTGGTTTTTTTCCTTTTTTTTTAACTTTTTTTTTTTTATTATTTTTAAAACAATTTCTATTTTATATTGTAAAGAAAATGAAATATTTTCACAAAACAATTTCTATTTGATTCCAGCTAGAGAGATTTAATACAACATTGATTTTTTTACTCATTAGTCAAATAACCAATTATATATTAGCCTAGCTCTCTATTTATGAAGGATAAGCATTACTTATTGCATTGATCTAGAGCCTGGTCTATACCTTCCCTTTTCCAGCATGGAGGAGAAATAAGAAGTTAAGGAATATGTACAGATTGCTGAGGACAATCCCTCTAAGAGAGTATTTCCTCCTTCAAAATTACTAACCATTCTCTGAGGACAGGATTAATTTAAGAGTAGGCTTAGATGCAATTCATAATGCTAAATGAGCAGGTGGCATTCTAAATAGTCACGCAGAAGTTTCTCCCTCTTTTGGCAAACACAAATGTTTGATGTGAACAAAGCCAAAAGGGTTTTGTTACTTGCTGAACGCTGGATTCTGGCTCCCATTTCCAAGGCCTCCTTCCCTTGGGACGTAAGGGCCTTCAGTTGCTCACTCACTCACACAGGTTAGAAGTTATCCTTAAAAGTGTTTTGACTAAGGCAGCACGAGGCTCTAAGGAGGTTTCCACTGCTAAAGAAATGCCCTCAAATGTTATGCTCCCAAAAAAGGGAAGGAGGGAGGGCATTTGGATAAAAGTGGGGGTCTGGCTAAACGAGAAATCCAACCACAAAAGTAACAACCAAACTCCAGGATGCAGAAAATAATTAAGGAGGGTTGTAGTTCCTAAGAGGAAATTAGAGGTCACTATGTACAATTTTCACTAAACTGTTTTATTGCAGTTTAAGCTCTGAGCAGCCCTGCTGTAATCAAACAGGAGGAGCACCAGCAAGGAACAGTGTCAAAGCCATGTGCACGAAAAGCTGCTAAAACTCTTTGGGTCACCCACATGGGAAAGCCAAGCCTGTCCTGAGCAGCTTCAAGAGCACAGGCAGGTACATGGTAACATGCTGCTTTCCAAGAGTACATGACAGATTAGTGGATTTCAGGTTTTTTCACAGGCTTTGTCCACTCTGCAGAAGATGCCAAAACAGAACTGCAGAAAACCACAACCACATGGTGTGTGCCTGTCAGGAAGCGTGGTCAAGGGAAAGGATGTTTCTGGAAACCTTGGAGACAGTGTTGCCAACGCCTCCTGATGAACCAGAGCAAGGCAGGGAGTTCTCTTCCTGGTCACGATGGTTTCTATAGCTGTATGTGCATCATTTCCCTCCTCTGCCCATTTCCCTTTTTCAGCTTCCTTCAAGAGAAGCCTTTCAGTGCAAAACCAGCTTATTTCTATATAGCTGGACAATCCACAATTCCAAAGTATGAGGCATCATTATGCATGCAGAGTTCAGTGTTCAGAAGTTCAGAGTTCAGAAGCAGAAATCAAAACCACCTCCTGAGCCAGTTTTTAACAGCTGGATGTTCGTGAGCCTCCTGTACAAATGCAGCCACCGCACTTCACTGCATCAAATGAGCTGCAAAGCACCAGTAGGACACAAGCTCTTGAAATAAAAACAGTGCTGGCAAAGTGGTGTGGTGGTTATATCATCAGTGAATAATCATCATGATAATTTTAAATGAGTTGAAGAAAGAACTTATTCTGGATTCTGGCTTTCTTCAATGCTATGGCGTTTGAGGTGAAGATCACACAATTCCTATTTCAGTGAATATCGTGGACAAGAATGACTACAATAAAACAAACCTTCTGGCTTGATTTCTATGCCATTTCTTCTCAGAATGGCTTACCAACAGGTCTCTCCTGCACTCTACAAAATAGGTTCTGTTTTCATCTACCTGCACATGTCCTCTGCTACAACACTGACAGTTTTCCCATCCTCAGTCTTGGAATCTTGCAGATGATGCATATAAAGGGAAACAGAGCTTGTTCTAGTATTGCTGAATAACATAATATGGGCTAATTTGGGTGAGATATCAGTCACTGAAGGGTGAACTCGTCTCATTTTAAAGAAGCCACAGGTGTGAAGAATTCCAATATCTTATAAGCTAGAATCAGTAGTAAGATGTAAAGAAGTTCAACTGCTGTTAAAACTGATAGAACAACTGGGTCCTGGGGGGTGAAAGAATATTCTCTCCTCGTCTCCCTTCCATAGTTCTATGTACTACCATCGCCCTGAGTGGAAGAGAAACTGCAAACTTGAAAACATTGTCAAGTAGAAGAGTCTTTTGTTGCAGGAGCTCATAACTTTAGCTTGTCAGCTAGTGCTGCAACAAATCACCCATCTGCAGTGCCGATGATATAAAAATTAGTTCAGAGAGCCGACATGTTGGCTAAAGGCATTATTTAATGTGGTTGCCAGAAATCCCTTCATAAAAATTCATGTCTCCAGCATCTGGTGCTAGTTGCCATGAGACTTCTTGTGTGTTCTTCCTTGGAAGGCAGAGAAACCAAAACCATTCTCCATGTCTCAGCAAAGATCTGTGCCTGATTTTAACTAAATTGAACAGGGAAAGGCTCCCATCACCACCCATTACAGAGATGGCTTTTCCATCAGCTTACAGCTTACAGCTCAGGAGCATCTTTCCAGTCTGCCCTACTCTTCATCGGATCAGGCAGCAATGAGCTTGGAACATAATGATCAGACTCAGCAGAAATAACCCAGAAAGGTTTACAGGTTTTGCTGTATTCTTCCAAAGGAGCACTGTTACTCGTGTTCATGTCTTAACAAAGCACAAATCTTTACCAGGAAATATAAAAATCATGTCTTGTAGTGCAAATAGTTCCCTTCTGGTCAAGGGCTTACAAACATCTCTTGGTACCCTTTGAAGCTGTCAAATCGATCTGTTTTAAGGGAGAGGTATTCCAGCTTGTGTGAAGCAGAGGGACCTAATTTCCCAAATTGTCCTACTCAAACAATGAGAAATAGGTGATAAAGTTTATTTAGTTTAATCCAGCACATTGATCAGACCAGCTTTTCTCCAAACACTCTTTAGAGATTACAAATCACTGTTAACAGTAAGAAACTAATAATCCACAGGGGAACGAAGCCTATGGCTTCCACATCCTTCTGGCTTGTGTTTACCACACTGCTTGGGATAACAGGATTCTCTCCATACGCTTCCCTGTCTCTCCTTCTTTCACCACCATGTGTTAGTACTGCAGATCTCTGGAACAGCTATTGCTCAGCTACTGTTTCAGAAACAGAAGAAATATCATTATTCTGCAAAAAATACCAAGAGCTATAATGTGGTGTAGTTCCTATGAAGTTATTAATTGAAACACAATAGCTCATTCAAAATAAACTTTTAAAAAGATTACTTTTAAAAAATTCCTGCTGGCTCACATTTTTCAAAGTTTTCTTTAACTGTCTGTACCTATGAACACTTCCATTTGCAGTAATTTTTCTTGGTGAAAATGATATTAAGTACAATGAAATTTCAAGTTATATAGCTATTTCTGAGTTCAAAATTGTGCAGCACTGGAAGAAATTATGCTATTCTGATTCCTCAGGAATAACAGAAGCAACTTTGAAAACTGCAGTCTTTTCCTTTGTGGCACTTTTCTGTAGCTCTAAATGGAGCTACCTGGTTTGCTGTAGTATATGCAATGAGGCAAAGAGATGTGCAGGGGCTTGTAAAACAAAGTATTCTTTTCCTTTAGGATGTATTTTTATTAACATAACCTAAGATGGTGGATTTTGGCCACTGATCCATCAGGTATCAACAAAGTGAGTTAGGTAACACTTTCTGAGAAAGCTCCACAGGGAGAACAAGGTGTCAGCTCTTTTCTTCCTCATGTCTTGCAAGGCCATTACTGCTTTTGCAAAGCAGACAAACAAACGATTTCTTGAGCACAAAAAAATGGGGGATGAATGTTCTGAAGCTTTCTCAAAAAGTTAGATCACCTTATAAAACTGTAAGGTACTCTGTCACAGGACACTGAGTCCTTCACATACAACTGTAGCCAATGTGCAAGGAGGGAACTCTGGAATTCCTGCCTACAACTGAAGCATGGAACACAAAAGGTTCTTACAGGATCGTGCTCTCCAGCCACTTCCTAAGACCATGTATAGCCCTATAAAAGTAACCAGAGGCAAAAATCAAGGAGAAGCAACTACAGCATCTGAATCCTGACTAGAAGTAAGGCCACATTCTGTTAGCAGTTATCTTTGCCCAGCTGAAGTGGCCTTTACAGAACACACTGGGAGAGGCTGCTGGCGAAGGGATCATGTGAAGGCTTCAGAGCACTTAGAGGGAGCTCCTAGAGAGATGGAGCTGAATTCCTGCTTCGGGGGGCTGAGGATCTGTGTGAAAGACATGCTGGATCTCCCTAATGCTCTATCTGCCCACATTTAAGCAGATTTCTGTCTATTGCTCTTTGTTGTGACATGTGGATCCAATAAGTGTCCTCTTTCCTTCTGGATATCACATACTTGCTTTGCTTGAGTTTTACCACCCCACCACACCCTTCCTTTGAAAGCCTGCCTCCCTCTCCATCGCTCACTTCCTTCAGTTTAATAGTTCCCAAACTTCATCTGTGTTCTGGGCACAAAGGTTACCCCTGCAGCCCTGGTCTGGACTGACAGCACCCTCTCCCCTCTCCTTGCCACAGCAATGCTGCAACTTTGATTGGCTCTGAGGCTGTGACCCAGGGTGAGGCTTAATGGCTCTAAATCAATTAATGTTTTCCAGACTTTACACTCAACCTTAGTACTGTAGCTAAGGCTGGTTTATTCTGTAGTGCCAAAGTGCCAGTCTGGACAAGCAGGAAAAGGAACAACATCTGGGAGAAGAACCTGCCTTTGTAGTCATGGCCAGATCTGTGAGCTCAGAGGGGTTGTGTTTTGCTCTGTCTTTGCACCTTCCAGCCCTGCTTGGGACTGGACATGGCAAGCTGCCTTCATAGTGACAGTGAGTACATGTCAGCAACCAGATGAAGTGTACTTTCCCCTGAGTACTGACTCAGTTTTTCTGTGTTCCATCGGGGATTGCCTCCCAATAACCCCTGTAAGTCCCATGCCGGCTGCCTTCACCACGAGTAAGTGCTGCTGCTGTGCAGAGCAGAAGGAGGAAGCACTGAAATGGCACACTGATTACAAAATGCATTCGCTCCATAGAAAGCAATGGAAAAATGTACTAGACAGAAAAAGGCAACTTTCAACATTTTACTGAGCAAAGAATCCCCCCCACCCCAACAACCTCATTTCCCCCCGTGAACTTAAAGCTGCATCTGCCAACATATGGGCTGGGTACAGATTGTCATGGGGAGGCTTAAGGTGTTTTAGCAAGTTCTCCAGCTAGGAACAGGTGTGCCTTTCTAATGCCCTTTCAAGTAACATATGGACCAGAGAAAATCCAGCAGGGTTTTCAGATCTCACTCTCCTAGCTCTGTCTGGTCAGACACTGTAGGGAAACCCATCTGTGCCAGCTCTCAAGTTCCCTTTGTTCTGTGCTGCCACTCCCGTTGTGACAGGAACTACCACAGCGCAGATTAGAGCTCCTATTTTGATGTTGATGTAGGCTCATCTATGCCTGAGACTCTTACTACACAAAGAGTAAATTCAGGAGTTAACTGCTTTGCATGCACCCAAAACTTTGCAGTGCTGTTAGGGACTGAAGTACAACAGCAACTTCCCACACCCTTTACTCCTCACCTGCTTTTTCAGAGTTCAACTCTGACAGCTAATTGGATTAACAAAAGCATGCATAAGCGTTTAAATCTGGTGTGAACTGATGCCACTTGGATTATGGATTCTCACCTTCCAAGGAGGAAGAATTTCAGACTGGGAGAGACCAACCTGATGAATGAAACTCAGGCCTGCAGACTGATCCCGGTAGATCCAGCTAGCTTGCAGGCATGCAAATCCAGGGATAAAATTAAGAATATGGATCTTAGAAGGATTATACTTTAGTTCTAATTCCTGCTATACACCTGGCTGTGGTTCCCAGACTCTCCTTCCTAGCACATCTGCTGGGCAGGTAGGCTTTTTCATCTGTATGTTATCCCAAATGCAGATACCTCTTTTCCTGCCTTTGGAAGAAAAAGAGATGTGGGGCTTGTTTTTCTTGCCTCCAAGCAGAGGCCACTAAATTGATTGCAAATAATGCAAAATTTATCAGAAAATTAAACTTAAACCGGGAGACCTAAATTCCAAAATAAACCAAGTTATATAACTTTTAAAAATTTACATATTGCATCCTTAACCACAAGCATATTTTTGTCTTTTTCTCATGCCTTACATGCTGACATTCTTTCCATTACTGCTGTCATGAGAGAGCTTCTTTATGTATTCAGTCCCTTGCTGTCCATATTTTCCTTCTTGAGTAGATCTAGGTCAGTGCAGTGATCAGAAGGTTCATCAGGGTGAGTTCACCCCAATAATTTCAGGGGTAAAAGTCCTGTCTGTCGTCTGCTGTACATTGAACAACAACCACATAAAGGACAGCACTGGAAGAACTTTAACACTGTGGCTCCTATCACCAATTACAGCTTGGAATGAAAACATCTTACTCATAAGTGGAAAGGAGCTGCAAGTCAAGAAGAACCTCCCAAGGAAAGAACTGCTGGCAAATAGAGTCACTATGAGGCTGTGTTCACATGTCACAGGTGGCAGCAGAAGCCCCTCCTTGCCTTCCCTCACCTTCCTCAGTGCCTCTGTACAACAGGAATGAGGCTTTGGATGTGGAAGGGCACTCAGTGGATGATGTGGATGATAGTCCAGCTGCACCAAAGGTGTTGTGAAGGCAGAAAGGCCTGTCCTCTGTATCAAGATCACCTCCATGAGGAAGGAAGGGTGGATTATAGCTGGAGATGACTCCCTTCTGAGGGGAGCAGAGGGTCCTGCATGCCAGACAGACACTCCTGGTAGGGAACTCTGCTGCCTCCCTGGGGTCTGGTTTAAGGACATCACTAGGAAACTTCTTAGCTTGGTCCAAGGGTCCTTGGAGTATTACCCATTGTTTCTCTTCTACATGGGTTGTAATAAAGCTGTGAAGAGCAGTCCAAGGACAATTAGATAATACTTCATGGCCCTGGGATGGTTGGTAAGCAAAACTGAAGCTGAGATAATTTTTAATTTTTCTTCTTTCTGGTCATTGAAAGAAAGAGACAGAGCCAGACTACTAATACATGGCTCCACCACAGAGTTCTGCCCTCAGTCCCCTCCAGGCTGAGCAGACCTGATGACCTCAGCTGCCCCTCATAAAGGCTTCCCCTCTAGATCCTTTACCCTATTTCTAGCTCTCCTTTGGACACCCTAGCACCTTTATGTCTTTCTTGTGTTGTGGGGCCCCAAACTGCACGCAGTGCTTGAGGTGAGGCTGCACCAGTGCAAAGTAGAGCAGGACAGTCACCTCCTCCAGCCAGCTGGTGATGTGTCGTGCTTGATGCACCCCAAGTTGGCACAAGATCATTCAGTGACATTGCTTTGGAAATGTCAGACTTGCAAGTAATTTCGTAGCCTAGTTCTTGCAGAGTATGCCCCACTTAGCTGCTGAGCTGTGAGTCACAACTTGGACACAGGAGAGGAAAAAATGTTGCTCTTACTTTAGCTGCAAGTAGGTGCAGAGACAAGATAAGGAACTCCTATCACTCAAACTCTGCTTTCAGTTCTGCCACTGAAAATCATCAGTGATAAAATTTAGAATGGTAATAACTGAAAGCCATTTTTTGCCGTTTTGATCCTTTTGCGTGGAGTTGATCAACCAATCAATCAATCAATCAGTCTGGGGGTAGATGAGACTCATAAATTCTGTTTTAAGGGTGTCCCTGAAAAAGACTGCCACAAGGAAGAAGGTGATGTTTTCTGCTTCCAGTCAAGTCTGGTGTTCAGATTTTGCTAGAGGTCTTGTAAGTCACCTCACTTTATAACCACTGAACCTGATGCTGATGGTGGGGAAACCTCAGAGCAGAACATTTAAGGATCAAGACACTGGAAATGTTTTGTCAGTTATTCACATTTCTGACACTTTTAAATGGAAAAAGAAGTCACCCACCTGGTTTGATAGCATAGCCTTTACCTTCCAGTGCACCACCATAGTTACAACTCTTCACATGACTATTGGAATATCTATTATTGAATTTCTTTGTAAGATTTTATTAATTACACTCTCCAAGGATAGGATTTAGCTGGCCCTTTTCTGTGGCTGAAATGAAGGAGAGTATTCCAAAGGCCTCAGTGTTCCCACATGAATTTGCCCCCAAGCACCTAAAACCACTGTTGCCAGCTCCTATGGAACAGGACCAGATATTTTTTTTTAGCTTCAAAGAGATGCTGAGTGTTTACCAAAAAGTTCAAATATGTTTTGAGTGTGATAACATCTAGAACTGTAATGCAAGAGATACAGAACTTCTATCAAGCCATCTTCAGATTGCTCAGAGCAACATCCTTGGAATACACACACTCCTGCATGCTTGAGGGAAATGTGGCACTGAGTTAAACAGCCTGCAGAGTTCTCCAGTTGTTTCACAATATTGCTTGTGGACAAAAAGTAAGCAGCTTTACAACAGACCACATGCTTGGGAGATTTTGGAGACCAGAATTTAGGAATAAGAGTGTTTGCACAAAACCCCCCAGGTTTGGAAAATCCTTGGAGGATAAAAGCTAAAGTTAGCTCAATAATACTGATCATGAGCAGGTCCTGCTGCTCAAATCCTAAATCTGAGATGCATTCCTTTTTTATTGCAACAACTGATATTGCTAATGCATTTTCCTAACCAGGCTTATGGAGGTTTTTCTGATGGTGGGATGGCTGAAAAATAAATATGGGAAAGCCTGGCAGATTGACTCTGTCTCACTCCCACAAACTCCCAGGATCTTCTTTTCTCTCAGGTAGGTAAGGCAGAGGAGTTTCTGTATTATGTACTGAAAAGATAATGACTTACAATATAAAAAGGAATAATGATAAACCATTATAATTATTTACTCCTAAATAGGCAAAAAAATTTTCATTGATGAAAGCTGACTTTGTGCTATTCTGTTTCTTCAGGTCAGTGTCCAGCCCACCTCCATCTCTTTCCTTCTATCCTTATTAACACAGAGAGAGGTTCTTTCCTGACCTTTAATTCAGGCATGGAAAAAGCTCCTTTGGAGATAATATACTACCCTTCTTTAAACCCATCTCAAAAGTCTTCTTTGTAGTGATGAGTAAAGGAAATTCTGAAGTGAACAGGGCCCTGATGTACCCTGACATGCTGGCACTGACTGGTATTGGTTGCTCCAAATCCTGATACTTCCTTTTCTGAGCATATCAGTTTACTTTTCATTGATTCAGATAATAATTCCCTTATGATACAAGAATTTTGTTGTTGTTTGATGCTGATGTGGTGCTAAGCACCATTATGTCACAAACATGGAAATGCAAAAAATAAAGTTCTGGTTAACAACAATAACAACAGAGTTACCTAAAGAAATCTGAAGCAATACAAGAAATTACAAGAAATTACAAGAAATTACAAGAAATGAAGGTTTCTGTGTGGCTGGAAATGCAGACTTGCATGGGCTGTGCATCAACTAAAAATTTCTAAAACTGGATATTCCTCATGTCATAGACAATTCTGTCATGTAGCAAAGACAAAATGTAAATGATTTCTGACACATTGCTTCAACCATCAAACTTCTATTTGCTGATTTGTTCTGTATTTTTACTACAACAACTTTCTAAACACCCAAGCAGCACTAATTCATATTAATTTTATAGGACAGTAAAATTCTGATTTTGCCCTGTTAGGTAAAATACTAATAAAAGGTTGTTGAACGACTGCTGAAATAGTTGATGGATCTGGAGTGCTGTGCTTCTTCCACTGAAGAGCTGCTGCCATGGCATGGAGTAATTGTGTGTCTTCCTTGGGGAAGAAAACCCTTCCTTGTCTTATTGATTCTGTCATCAAGTATTTAAAAAATCCCTCTGGTTAGGTCACACTGATAAAAACCTTTGCAATAGGTTGCTTGTGATCTTGAATCTCTGCAGATGCCTCCCATGTTAGCAGCAGAACATTCTAGAGGCCTTTCCCCTGTTATCCAACTGCCCTGGATAAAGTGTGAGATGTACTGAGCAAATTGAGAATATTCACTCGCAACAGAGTCACTGCCTTAAACAAGAGCAATCTCCAGGTTGCTTTACCTTCTGCTCTAAATCCAAAGCTTGAGGATTAGAACACATTATCCCTTTTCCCCTAATCCACCAGGCTCCACTGGGGACAGCACATGCCAGCATACAAGTCCCAGGACGCTGAGGACATCTGCTATCCTAGGAAAAGTGCAATTGCAAAATGTCATGGTAGCACATGTACTTTTAGAACTTTTAACCAAATAAGGTGCCATGAATTTCATACAGAATTGGACCAGAAAGGTTTTCAGGAGCAGGCTGTCTATCCCAAAACAGCTATCGAATCTGAGCACTGAACTTTATGTCTGGTATAACTTCAAGGAAAGATTTTTGAGAACTCATACTCAAAACAAACAAGCAAATAAATAAACAAACAATAGGAAACACAAAATCCTCAAACAGCTAATGCAACAGGTGAATATACAAGAGTTATTTGCAGCTAAATAAACTCAATTTCAATTTCCAGTTATTGAACCTTATCTTCATCTAGTTTAAATTCACAGAAATTTGTGAAATGCGATGGAAAAGTTCTAATTACTATTCCATGTATACGATTTACCAAAAAAGCAAAGGATTTAGAAGCTTATTCATAAATGAAAACATGACTGCCTACACCCCTGCCCTGCATCTCAACTTCCCAGTCACTTTCTCCTGGCCACAAAACCATGCCTGGACCTCAGAATCTCCTATCAAAGAATTCATAATCCTACGTGCCTCAAAGTGCTTTTGGGAGAGAGGTCTTTCAACTGATTTCATAACTGTTTTGCAAGCAGCTAGGACTTTGTTCTGACGAATCCCCAGTGAGTTAAAACAAAACTGAAAAGAAAAGCAGATTCTGGTAAGTGGAAAAGCATCACGGGTTGAAACCTATGATAAACTGTTTGTGAAACAGTAATGCCAGCTGCTGTAGAGAAAGAGAGCTAAAAATAGATGAAATGGTCCTCAATACAAGAAAACTAAAACTAACAACATTTCTACCTTTAAGAAGTCAAGAATAATAATGAAGATTCCCAAGCTGGAACCTGATTGGAGGGGGAAAAAAAGTACAGTGATTTCACAATTATAAGCCACATAATTTTAACTAAAATTTTGGTCTGAACCCGGAAGTGCAGCTTATAATCAGGTGCGGCTTATATATGGACAAAGAACGAAAAGTTGCTGTCTTAGTTTGGAGGACGGGTGTCTGCTGAGAAAGGCAGGAGCTTCTCTTTGAAATGGAGAATGTAAACCCCCTCCCTCCAAATTATTATAATTTTGAAATCAAGGGGCTTTCAGGCAAAGATATGGGAATTGGAATAACAGTTCTTTACTAGGGAAATTAAAATAGAAATGCAGTACTACAAAGGAACAAACTCCAAACCCTGACAAAGTCAGAGTACAACCTGACACCCTGTCAGGCAGGGTGTTGGTAGCAGTCCCATTCAATGGTGGCTGCATCCTCCTGCAGTGACAGATGTGGTTCAGTTGGAGCAGTGTTCCTGTACAAGGTGCAGTTTCCCTCCGGAGTTCCAGTGGTGATGTGGAGAAATCCGGTTTTCCTCTGGAGTCCAGTGGAGAAAGGGGCTCCCTTAGTGTCCCAAAACCTCTGGTTTTATCTTGGCAAGAAATGTTGGGCTCTTCCCCCTGGCTGGAGCAACTTCCAATGGGATGCAGTAATTTTATCAGTCACACAGTGGGACTCAATGGGCCATTAGCAGAAAATGACTCGCTGGAGGAAGGATGGGTTGTGAAAAGATAAAGAACAATGCCCTGCCTGGTTTCAGTGGATGGCCCATTAGCAGAGTATCTCCCACAGAGATAAGGATCACTGCCCCCACCCTCAACAGAGGGTGATAGAATAGATACCTTTTATCACACTCTGTATTGTAACATGCGGTTTATAATCAGGTATGGCTTATAATCGTGAAATTACTGTAATTTATTTTATTTACTAATCATTTTTAAAAAGAAATATCTAGTCATCTTTGTGGTTTTAATGATTTCTAGCCAATAGTTTAGAGATTTAAATGTCTTCCCTGCTTCAGAAAAACAAAACCAACATGTCAAGTAAATGCAATTGAAGTAAAGAGAACCTGCATTGCCTTAACATCAAGGCAAAGAGCTGTGACCAGGAACTGTGCAGTTTGCCTTTTTAAGTGGAATGTCAGAGGATCAAAACCTGTTTCTCTCCCTTATCTCCCCAGTTATTTGACAAGGAAGCTCTTGCCTTCAGTGAAAACATACAAGCTGCTCGTTTTGCTTGTCTTGCAAGCCCTGCAGAGGAACCTTCCCCAGATCAGGGCACAGGGGCAGAGCTGAGCCCTGGGAGCTGTGCTCTGTGAACATCTGACACAACCCCAGGTCACCCCATCCCATTCCTGCAGCAGCAGCAGCTCTTCTTCTCCATTCTGCCAGGCTCTGTAGGACACTCATCCTTGGCAGCTGCCCCAAGCATCTCCTCAGCAGACACAGGGGACAGACATTCTCCTGTGCCCCTCCCCAGCCCTACTGTTCTGGTGCTCAGATGAACACACAGGAGAAGTTGGCACTAACAAAAACACCAGACAAGGCTCTTATAAAGACTTCTTGCCTCACATCAGGTGGGCAAGGCTTATAAAAATCACTGCTGCCACCAGAATTTGGGTGAGTGACAGATTTCACCAGAATAGGAGAGTGACAGCTAGGCAGGAGTTAACACAGAACCACACTACCCTTTAAACTCTGTGGCCTTAGTCTGAACCGGTTCAGACCCTATTAATCTGCCAATTTTCAGGAAGCATGCATAGATGTTGGGGAAAACTACTGAAGTTTTTCTGTTTTTTCCAGAAAGAATAACATAAACCCATGTAGTTATTAACAGAGCAGGAAAAAAATTCACATCTCTGCTACGTATAATTCTTTGGTTATTTTCACCAATAAAATTTGTTTTTTCCTTTTTGGGAGACATTCTATTTTTTATGTTTGGAAGTTTGTCTGTATTTCAAAGGGAAAGAATTTCATTGACAAAGTAAAAGGGAAGCAAACAAACTGGCAGAGAAAACACATGGGCCACTAGGATGAATGCTGACATAAGCCTTCAAAAAAACTTTGTCTTAGGTTTGTTTTATCGTTTATACAAGAAATTGAGTTCTATTTTTCAAAATGTGCCTTTGGGCAACTACACAAATCCTATTCCATTAGTGTAATTGTACTAATTTTAATCACAAGCAGCTTGTAATCACTGAAATACCTTCTGACTAAAACTATTAAAGCATTTGACAGTGATGCAGGCAAAACAGCATCCTGTGATTAGGTTGTATCATTAGTGGGAGATGTTTCAGCTCATATGATTAAATCTTCTTGACATTTGGTATTACATTTGCGCCGGCTGTTTGATCATGCACTCGCACACATGACAACAAATCCACGCTCATTCAGACGAGGTCAGCACAGAAATGCTGTGAACAGTGTAACAAGCAGCCTTGCCTTTGCCCACGTGGAACAGAAAGAAAGAACCTGTCTTGAAGTTCTTGAAATATCCAAACTCTGTGCTGCTGTGGTCAATTTTTTCAGTGCAAGCTTAAAGAAATTTTTCCCTTAACAGCACATTCCCAGCTCATCCTTGGCCTGCAGCTGTCCCAGGACAGCTTGGACATGGAAAAGAGCTGACAGGAAAACTTCTGTGTCAGTGTCCCAATCGGTTTTCACCTTTTTATCTCACTAACTACTGCCACATTGTCATACTGAGGATGAAAAGAAAGTTTCCCATCTAGCCCCTCTGGCAGTCCCACTCCCACCACCCAGGGGTGTTCCATGACCTGATGGGCGCCCCACCTGACTCCCCACACCTCACACTCACAGTCAGACAGGTATTTCATATATCAGCCCAGATTTCCCATGGCAGAGTCCCAGATGTCAGCATCCTTCACACTATTTAATGGAGTTGCAGGAACAGCTGAATAGAAACAGCTCCCGCTGGTACCTCTGAGGGGGGACACAGAAGAAAAGGAATCCCCGTTTTGTTCCCTCACAGTCTAAGTGTGCCATTGTCTGGGGTCTTCCTGCTGAACCATTGGCTCCTGTTGGGCCTGAGGGTCTGCTCCTGCTCACCTGGCAGGAGCTGCAGGTCCCTGTGCCCTTTGTGTGGAAAGGGCTGGGGCCACCTCATGCCCTCCCTCACTTGGGGGTCCAGCCTTTCCCCTGCCACCATCCACCTGCAGCTCCCACTGCAGCTGCTCCCTGAGCCACTGGCACTGGGTGTTTTCCTCAACCCTGAAGCCACTTCAGCTGGCAGAGCCCCTGGGAGCTCCAGAACCACGTTCCTTTTGGTAGCAGTGTGTAGGGCCACGCTAATTTAGGGTGGCTGCTAAGTGTGGGTTTAAAATTAAAGCATTGGGTTCTACTTCAAATACTGCCATGGATGTGGGGACAAACTGTTCTGAGCGTGTTCTCTTTGATGCCCCACAAGCTGCAAGCTGCTGTTTCCATCTCCCTAAAGCCTGGCCAGCATCCTGGTACAGATGGCTGTTGTACATGCCTGTGCCAGGACAGCCAAAGTGCCAAGGCTGTGTGGTGCTCACACCCTCACTCAGCCAGGGAGAAACCTTTATTTAGGCACAGGGACACTGGCAGAAGATGAGTTTTGGCAGCACAGACTGCACTGGCACAGGATGAAGGGAACAGAATTTGTTCAAAGCACTGATTTGCTTTCTGTGAAAGTACCAGTCGTATCAAAGCACTTTTGTTGAATTCCCACTGCATGCATGGCACACAATTCCAACAGGACCGGGATTTTCCTCTCAAAACCATAAGCTGTGTCATGGGGAACTGCTGAGTTCATTCCCACCGGGACACTGTGATTTGAGAAGCCTTTCATATTATCAATTTATTTTGAGGATGTAGTGCAAACAAAAAGTCTCTACAGGCAACTGCGCTGCACGTGCTGGCCCAAGACTGACGAGCTGTAATTTTGGAGGATGCAGGGCTGTTATGAAGAGGTAGATCACAGATATCACAGATATATTCTATTTATTTGCACACAAAGGAAACTTTCAGCAGTATGTATCATCCCAGAAACTTTTTCAGTTTCCTTTTTTTTTTCTTTTTCAGTAGTTCCTTACCAGAAGCAGAACTGACAGTGAACTTAAGGCACATTTTAGTCTTAGGGGTCTGATTAGAAGTGAAAAGTAACATGACTACTGCAGGCATTCCTGAATTAGAGGTAATCAAGATCCTGAGAAGATCACTAGAGGCGGGTCAGTCTTCTTAAACCCTTTGTCGTCTTAAAGCAATCAGTTCCAATCTCATTTGCTTTCAGTCAGAAGATGGCCTTCAGCTAAAGCATTTGTTCAATTAAGACATTTACACTGAGTCTGTTAAAGTGCAGGCTGACAGTGTTTACTTACCCAGGAATTTCTACCTCGTTTTCACTCTCTGACAATTTTTTCTTTAAAGCAAAAGCAGAGTCCAAGCAGGGTGAATCAGCTCATTAAAGGATTGGATTAGTACCAGAGCCAAAGCCATGGAGTCAGGTAGAGAAGCTGAGTTGTTAAACTGAGGTGGCCTTTGTCACTACTCAGAGAGAAGGAATATTTGTGGAACAAGATTTTGATTTCCCCTTTCCTTCTTTTTACTCAAGGGGTGATAGGAGATGGTGACACAATAGTATTGCATTTTTATTTCCAAGCAGAAAATTCTGGTTAAATTGTCAGATTAAATGCTCAGGAAGTAGACAGGGAATTTAACAAAAAACCAGGTGTGTTCTGCTAAACACTGTACTTCTGTTATAACCTCAAAATTCAGTACAGATTCAATGAAATCACCTCAAATCCAGCCCCAATTACATGTGAGCTTTTACTGAGTTTCAGATAAATCTTAGATTAATGTTTTTGGCCAGAAACCGTGGGAAATATGTTAACTTCATATGATCAAACCACAGAAAGGATGAAAATAAGCGGTTTAAGCTGAGCTTTGTTTTGAAAGGTTTTGCAAAATGAAGCCCAGTTAATGGGAATTCACATGATGCAAACTCAGAAATAAAACCTCCACAAAGTGCCTGAGAAATAAAGCTGGAGTATTTGATACTGTGCTCCTACTTCTCTGTAAGTGTTCCTAAATGGCAATTATTGTAACTCTGTTTTCTATGCTTCTTCTTCCAAGATTGTACATGAAAACTCAGATCTACCTCAAACCAACCCTTTCTATCAGGGATTATGCTGAAGAAACGTAGCTTTGAGTTTATATGTTTTTGCTTTTGTGTTTTGTTTGGGTATTTTAATGTGAAAAAGAAACCCCCATGGATGTCTGTTTTGCAATTGATTGTTTGTTTTCGGCAAATAGAAGTTTAAAATTGAAAACAGGGACTCGACAATCCAATGTTATCATAATCAATATTCCTGATCCTAAGTAAAGGCAGGAAACACTTTTGAGTCTTTTGCCAGTTTGAATTGAGATCATTGCAAGGTTACTGCTGACATCAAAACAGCACTCGAGGGTAAGGCTCTGAATTAAATCTGTGTGTTAGGCTGAAAGCTTCTGAAATTCTGCATTTCAGAAGGAATAGCTGGACATGGCATCGTGGCAGCAGCACGGCCCTGGTGGGTAGCTGGTACTGCTGGGAGACACATTAAGGAAAATGCTTCCAAGGAGGCCAGGCAGCCAAGTCTTCAGAGATGTGCTGAAATCCTGAGGTCCAAAGCAATTTTTGACAATATAAAATCTGCTGTATGGGCTTGCCTTAGGAGCTAAGCATCCCCTTGGCTGCTGTTCCAGCACAAGCTGGGCTGCCCCTGCCTGTTTGCAGCATTTCACATATTTCCTCAACATCATGTGATGTCCCTATCCACAGCAGGGATCACCTTAAAATTTAGATGCCATGCACTCTCCTTGAGGCACTTAAAAGTTCTTACAGAGATCCAGGTTGAGACCCAGAGGTCCCCTGGGACCTGTTTCTGTAGCAGAACAAACTGGCAAATACTCAGATAATCATTCTCCTCCTCCTCAAACAGCCCCGCTGCACTTTGTGCATCTTATGTCATTTCAGTGGGCTGAGTGAAGGTGCTCTAAAACCCTGTTACAACAGGATTTGTTCAGTGAAAAAGCACATTGCAAATGCACTTCCATTAGGAGTTCTGGGCAATGCCTCCTTTTGCAATGTATTTACTTGGCTCTGTAAATATCCAGGGCAAAGAGTAACCCTTGGCTAATAATACAACCCACTGATACAGCCAGTACACTTAAGTTTACTGACAAAAGGCTGGAACAGTCTGATGCTGTGGAAAAACAGAAACCAGGCACCAGCTATGCCAGTATTCAGAGCTGCTTGCTGCACACAGTATTTTTCACTTAGCAGGCACCAGGAACTACTGTAAAAAATATTTATCAGGAAGACCCCGTGCTCTTTTAATCCCTGAAGGAATTATTTAGAAACACATTAGGCTTCAGCTCTTCAAGTCAAAATTTGCAGAGACCTTTCAGAGAGAATGACATATGCTAGAAGTCAATTTGTACGGTATTACCAAAATCTGAGGAGTTAAAAGCACATCCTGACATTGAATAATTTTTAAAGCACTCAGGAGACTTTACAGCTTCTTCCACTCATGTCATTAAATACCATCATTTCTGAGCAAGCAAAGGCTTCAGGAAACTCCTTCAAAGTCTTGGTCAATTTGCTGTTTATTTACTGTAAGGCAGCTCTTATGAGGAGGTTCCATGCCAGGTTAATAAACTCACGGTAACAACTGCAAGGTTATAAAGGGTTAAATCATCCCCCTGTAGGATCTAGCCTCAAATTAGTGTGATAAAATATTGCACTGTGCCATGGGAAGATTGAGCACAAGGTGGGTTGTCTGAGACATTTCCAGGGCTGGAAGGACCCTGCCAGGCCACCCAGGCACATCCCCAGGGTGGCTCAGAAAGGGATATTTGCTCCAGGATGGAGCAGGCTGGAGCTTTGCTCACTTCAGTAATCCAAACCAGGTGGTTTGGAAATTACCTGAACACCAGAGTAATAAGCTTTTAAAAATTATGGGAAAGGTATTTTCTCAGAAGAAATGAGAGTGTATTATCCTGTCTGCAGAAAGACCTACAAACAGAGAAAAGAAAAAAAAATCTCTTCTGGGCTGGTGGTGATTCACAGTTCTGGTGTCAGGGGAATTCTGACATGGTCCTATCTTTACCTAAAGGCACACAGAGAGACACTGGGAACCTGTATAATCTGTCTGATCGCTTACCTAATCACGTGAGAATTATTTTTTTCTTATTTTATTCCCACACTGTGTCTGTGTTTTGATATTTGCCAGTGCTCAAAAGGACAAGGGTTGTGCATTATCGATAATCAGTAATGTTAAAGACATTTTCCCAGTAGCACCATCAAGATTTGCCAACTGTGACAGTTCCTCATCTAACTGCTAAATTCAGTCTTTGGACAATCCTGGGACAAGAAAGAGCAGCCCTTTAAGCCAGTGGGGCTGATGTGGTTTTTTCCAGGTGGCTGCTCAGGAGCTCTTGTGTCTATTCTAGAAGCAGCTCTGTTTCTGCTTCTGTTTCTGTTTCCCCTTCCATGAAATGTGTGATTCCATCAGATGGGGAGATGCTTTGATTTGAGATTTCATACTTTGCATAGAACAACAAAATGCTAAAGAGGACAGAGGAGTTCATACTCAAAGACAACATCACCAACAGATAATTCTCCTCTTAGGAAACCTGAAGTTATTCTACTGAGAATTTTAAAAAAAGTTCACCTAAGTGGAACCAAATGGGTTCAGCAACTTCATCGATGCTGCTTGTTTGGAGCAAATTAAAAATAAAGAAATTGGAGGTCAAAATGGAATTAGTGCTAGCATTCCCATTTGGGCTGCATCCTCAGAGCTTTGCATGGTATTTTTCACATCTTGTTTTTTAGGCTAATTTTTTTCTGAGGCAGCTAAACTTGTGATATTCTGTCATGCTAGTCCCCCTCCTACAGTGACAAAGCTTCCTGTGTTGAAATGAGGAGACTTCTTGAAAAGGTATAATAATTTTGAGGGCTTTTATTTCCTAAGGTGGATCTGATGTTAGTAAGGATGGCCCTGCAGTCACCAATCTGCTTGTGATATGAGAGCACCTGCTGTGAATTCTCAGCAAATTTAACCCCACTGACATAACTCCTGACCAACAAAACAGGAAGAATAATGCACAGATTTGTCATCTTTTGCCTCATGTACCAAAAATACTATTTTGTTGAAGCACACCATCTTCTCAGTCTTTAAAGAGCATGGTGTGGGTGCCTGGTACCAGATGCTTCACAACAAAAACTATGAACAATGCCACCTTCCCTGCCAAGCTGAAGGACACTGAAGTGAAGAGAGAGAAAAAGCATCTCTAGAAAGGCCTAAGGCTGACGCTATTGAGGATAATGGCATGCAGGAGCCACACAAAACTGAGAAAAGGAAATGGAATGTCTGAAAATTACTATATATCTGACAGTTTCCTTTTGAGATTAATGAGCCATTGGAAGCAATGGATCTTGCAGGACAATGGGGCTGAACAATCCTGTAGCAAGAAGAGAGCCACCCTATTTGTAAATGGGCATTTTTCTATTTCAGTCCCTAGTATGACATAGTTTTCTCTACAAATTTCCCCCATTATTTCTTCATTTTCCAGTGGATGGAGACAAATTTATTCTCACTGTTTTTGGTTGTGTGACTTTCTGCTGCATGCAGATGCCCTTTTTATGGAAAAACAAAAGACATATAGCTCTCCTTGTGCTTTTTGTTTTTTCCCCTGCTGAATGGCCTTTCTATTCACCAGTTCATCTCAGCAATCATATGAGGAACACAGGGGGTTTTCTGATAATTTGCTTTTTTTTTTTTTTAACCACAGTTGGGCAAGGCTTCCATTCTAGCCTATGAGAACTTCCCATAATACTCTCTAAATTAGCAGTTCTTTCAGGCTGCAGCTCTCAAAGGGACCAGCAGATTTGCATCAGTGACAGCCAACTACTGCTCCAGGGTCACCCCAGTCACATTTCTTTTGCATCAAGCTGACACTCAAGGTCAAATGACATGTTAGCTTTGACACTGCAGTGATATTTGACTTCATCAGCCTCTCAAGGTCAGGCTGTTCTTGGCTGAGCAGCACAGACAGAGGAGTCTGCATGCCTCCCTCTGCTTGGGTTGTGAAATGATGGAGCAGTTACTTCTGCAGGAGGATAAATGGTAGACAGAACAAAAATGCTGGCTGAGACTCAAATCCACTTTTGCCCCGCTATTGCTGTAGTAGCATAACAAAATAATTCACACCTTTCCTGCTAAGGTAGAAAAACTGAATATCCTCCAGTCTGTCCAGTTTACCATTAGGCTATGCTAGTACCCTCCTGTATTATCAACTCCTTTTAGGATATATGCTATTAAATTCTCAGGACAGAGCTCCCTCATGCCCTTGGAATCAAAAGCTGTGTTATTTTCTCTAACGGTCACATGCAAACTAGTGAGTTACATTCACTTCTTTCCTTCACCTGATCAATCTGTGTCCCACATTGGTTCAGAGAAATCAAAAGCATTAACCCTCTAACATAAAAGCTGAGTTTTAATTGCTTGATAATAAGAAACAAGCTGCATTTACAGCCCCTGACAACCAAGCAGATTCTGAAAGGGCAGTGTCAGACAGGGGGTCTGTGAGGCACCTGTGTGCTCCCACAGCCCTACACACATGATGGAGAACCTCTGCTTACTTCTGCAGCATGGGGGATCTGGGAAAGCATCCTGGAAACAGACACGGATTTTAAAATCCAGAACCAAAAGAGGCAAAGGAAGAATATTTATTGAAGACAATGTGATTTGGACAAGTGACATCCTTCCCACCCTATAAAACTACCGCAAGGATTAACCAGCACTTGGATATTTGTGTCTGAGAACAGGCCTAAAAATGAGTTGCACTGCATGCAGACTGGAAAACAGACAAAGTGACACTTTCAGGTTACATAACACCACAAAAAAAGAGAACTTGCTAAAATTCAAAATGAAAAAGGAAAAAAATAGATCAGGACATAAATGTCTTCTGGCTACCACACAAACAGCCACCTCAGCTTCTTCTGCAGCTTTAATTGCATTTTAGTTCAAAACCTTCAGTATAACTCAGTAGATAGAAATAAATAATAGCAGATGAACACATCTGTCTCTTTGTAAACACAGGAGAAAATCATCTATACTACACTTCACCTATTACTTCAATAAAATCTTTTGAAACACAATATGTGAAGAAATGTTATATAAGAAACAAAGTCAAAACATGGCATTTGAAAACTGAACACAGTTCTGTTTGGCTGAAATAATTTCCCTTTTTCCCATGTGTGAAAAATTTGTTCTGCAATTTGAAAACGTCTCCATTGAATTTTATTCAATACTGTTCTAATTGCTGCCTGTCTATCATCTGGGTCTCCTTTTATTTGGCCCATCAAACCAAAATGACATTATGTAAGCCAAAATTGTCTGTTTTGATGGCACTAGTTTGTTCCTCTTTCCCTTACTAAAGAATCTCCAGATCCAGCTTACTCCTTTTCATCTGATATTTGGAAAGTCTTTTCTCTTTCAGTACTCTAGCCCAACATGCTGTTTTTAATAGGGCTTGGCACTGAGTTGTCTTGCACTAGGGTAACATAAACCTCTTTTCTTCCACTCCAAATGGTAGAACAGAAAAGTGGTAAGTGACAAGCCTTGATGATTAAATTCACTTGAAAGTAGTACAAAAAAGCTTCTCAAATTCTACTATCACATGCAATATTCCTCCTATTCTCTTTTCTCCTCAGAATCTTTCTGGAATAGCTGTTGATACCTGGGCAAGGAGAGTGTGAAATGTACAGTAATTTCACGACTACAAGGCGCACCCTTTTGACTAAAATTTTCCCCCGAAGCCAGAAGTGCGTCTTATAGTCCAGTGCGCCTTATCTGATGTACAAAGTTGCGAATTTTGCCGACTCCCGGAGGTGTGCCTTATAGTCTGGTGCGCCTTATGGTCGTGAAATTACTGTACTTTGAGATACTTTGCATAGAGGAAACTCTCCTCTTTCCTTCTTGCTTGTTTGGCAGTTTCTCCTCAAATACTTGTGCCTTCCCCTGCCTGAGATGCAGCACTGCAATGGGAGTTTCTAAAAAAAACCTATTCCTAGTCTCTATCACAGTCCTTTTTTCCATCTTGTACTTCAGAAAGCAGACCTGACTAAGGGGAAGAATTTTGCTGTGAGGGTGACTAGGCGCTGGAGCAGGCTGCCCAGAGAGGTTGTGGAGTCTCCTTCCCTGAAAATATTCAAAACCCTTCTGGACACAATCCCAAGTCACATGCTCTAGGGGACCCTTCTTGAGCAGGGACATTGGACTTGTTGTCTTCCAGGGCTCCTTTGCAATTTTTACCCATCTGTAATTCTGTGACCTAAATCTCGTATTCTGTGGATTTCCTCCTATTGGACATAACCTACTAAGGAAATGCAGAATATGCATTTCAAATGCATTGAGCTGGCACAGAACCCTCTGATCATTGCATCCTAAAAGAGATTTCAGTAAGCAGTAGAATAAAATCTACATATTTTATATGCTGAGAGAGATCCTGGCACTGGAGAAATATGAGGTTTGCTGACCCTTCCTCCAAATTTCCAGAAATCAACTTGAATGAAATCAAACAGAAAGACATGGAAAAAGATGAAATAATGAGTAAATACAGAGGTTTTGGGATGACTCTGATCCCTGGCAATTGTGTCTCCTGTTCCCTCAGCCACATAATATCCTACCACAGAAGGAGACAACTTCATTTACAGCAACTCTTCTTAGGATTTCAGTGATAGCATCAGACCATTATTAAATGGGTGACCTAAGTCTGACAGTGACACTGCTCCCAGTGTGCTCTGTGAAAACAGACTTCTAGCTCCATAATGCTGGAAGAGGCTTATTCCTAATCATCAACAGGAGATGTGAGTATATTTAGAATCCTCTTGTAAACAAAGCCACAGATGGGAAGAATTATTTCCCTGCACAAGAGGCTGCCCACACATTTTGTACCCTCGGAATGGTTCAGTTTATATCAACTCCAGATGATCTGCTTTTCACCACCAGCCTAAGTAAATACTGCAGAGTGCAGGCCCTCACTGCAAAGAGTACAAAAACCAGTGCAAAGGCAGCTTTGCCATTACACATTAAAAAATAGCTCTTCGAGTATCAAGCATACAGGTCCTGCAGGAAAACACAGGTCTGCAGGAAAACACAAGTCTTGAGAGGGTTGTAGAAAAAGTAGAAGCTGTTCTGGGTTTGAGCCTTTGCTGGGATTTCAGGATTCTCAGCATTCATATTTAAATCCTTGGTCAGATACTTGCTCAAGGAGAGCAATTATGACAGTTTAAAATAAATCAACTAATCAACAATTAATCAATTAATCTACTAATAACCCCAGCAAAGCATTCTTCTTTGGATCTAAATACCTGATAAAAACCGAGTTAGACAGTTATCAGTGAGATTAAAATGGGTTTACAGCTTCAGACCCTCCAGGACCTTGGGACCCCACAGTACTGACCCAATGTTAATAAGTTCCATCTTTCTCACAAACTACCTAACCCATCCCTTACACTTTGGTTTGTGCTAGCTAATTTCTATCTTATTTGTCTCCTCAAAGCTGCTAAACTTTCCTTGGATGATGGCCCAAAACAAACATGAGAAGGAAGAATGTTTAATCACCTTTGAAAGAGAAAAAGTTTCTCTTTGCTGTGTCCATCCCACAACAGAAGAAGAAAGGCAGCTCTGCTGGGCACTTTATTTCTTGTATTTTCCAGAGCCCTATTTCTTGCAACCAGGGTGAATACTGGAAAAGCAGAACCTTGGGGATGGCTCTGGAAGGAGAAGAAGGATAAACAAACTTCTGTGATTTTCATTGAACAACATCTTTTTATAGGATTATGCATTGCAGCATGTTTGTTTCAAACTAAATATACTTTAAGTTCTTGGATACATTAAAACTAACTAAAGTACCCATTTAAGAATGTTTTATTTATTTGGTTCAAATTGTTTACATTTAGGAAAACAATTTCCTCTATCTGTTGATTAAACAGATTCTGAGAGGGTGAAACTGGGCACACAAACAAAAATTCAAAGCTACTCCTTAAAACAGGAAAGCCTCAGCCTTGCCCGAGGGTTTCTGGGCATTTTAGCAAGCAGCAACAAGAAATTACTATAACAAACAGACACAAGCCTTCAAAAAGTCTTGAAAGACAAGAGACTAAAGGTATTAATGTGAGGAAACAACACAACAGGAACAATCATACCATCTTATCAGAAATATAAAGAAAATGCACATCTTGAGCTGTTTCTGGAAAGATGCCACAAAGTCACTGTGGTCTGGATTAAAAATCATGAAGCATTGTCATGAAACTAATTGTTTCTGATATGAATATGTTAAGTAAGAGTGTAATTAAAAATGTTCTGCTTTCTTTCCCCTCAATATGTTGAGCACAGCTAGCTCTTGGTAGACAATCTGGAAAACTATAAAATCTTAGGACCACTGTGAAGTCAGTCTTTGCTTTTTTTTTTTTGGTGTCACTTTACTCCAGCTTCTATCATCCATGCGTAATTATTGTAACCACATATTCAGTTGGAATTCATACTTTAACGTGCAGAGTAAATGCTTACAAAATTTATAGAATATAAATTTCTTCTTATAGAATTTATAGAATATATAGAATTTATAGAATTCCATTTTATAAGCATGTTGATGCTCTGAAATACTGTCTATGAAGTGGAATATGAGGTAGATGACAAGACAGTAACTTTGGAGCCACATTACTGCTTGAGACCAGACTACAGTTTCTAGTTGCATTTGAGGAGGGGATATAATTTTAAATCCATAGCAAGGCTCCCACTGAATGCAGTAATTGTGCATTCGAATTGTAGGGTAGGAGATGACACCTAGAGAGAGCATTGTCTGCAGAAGCTAAAAGCACCGTGCTGAAGATATAGGTAAAAATGGGGTGAATTGTCTTGCAGAATGAACACAACACCTGAAACTAAGGTGAAGCACCTGAAAAAAAGATGAAACACCTAAAACAAAGGTGAAACACCTAAAACAAAGGTGAAACACCTAAAACAAAGGGCATCTGAAGAGAGCTGAATGTACAGAAGCCTCACACTTAACACTCAAGCCTCAGTGCTAGGTATGACCCACCCATTCTGAGATAAAGGAATTTGAGATATTCCAAGTGAGGGTGAACTGCTCAGGCTGATTTCCCACATCTCAAGCCTCAGCCTGCTTATCTCCCAGCAGACATTCCTTGAAAAAACACCAGTCCATCACTGCCTTCGACCCACAAACGGTTTCATGCAGCCTCAGGGTGCCAAGAGTGTCAAGATGGGCCAGATGCACCACGGTGTCATTGCCCTGTTTCTTGCTGTAAGCATCACCACAGCCACTGCCAGAAAGCACAGAAGGGCTGCTCTGCACTCACACTGCAGGGACATCCACGTGCACTTGTTATTTTGAAATAATTATATTTATGAAGAGACAAAGTAAAGTCTATAGGCTATGGTGGCTAATGAAAAGCCATGTGCCGGATATTTGAAGGAATATGACAAGTTCTCCTAAGGCAAGAGACTTGCCAGAAGTTGGTCATCAAGCACAACACACTTTCATATGGTTAAGATTTTAACTTGGCAAGACTGAGTGGAAATTCATGTCAGGCTTTCAAGTTGGGAGCAGGTAAAATATTCATGAGTCAAAAGGGCTCTTTACTTCAGAGCGAAGCTTTTTTGCTGACAACCAAGCTAAGCAAAGTACAGCAAAAATCAATGACTAAACAAAACTCAGCTGAGTTTAAACTCCTAACCCTGAACCACAGAAAAGACCATAAGATTTCCTTAAACTTTCTACTTGGACACTGAAACAGCAAGGTCCAGTGGTCGGGGATGTTGCCTTCCCTTAGAATGATTCTGCTGCCACATAGATAACAACTTGTACCAGAATCAAGCATAGAACTCTCCAACCAAGCAGGGTCTCAAAGCTTTAACTGATTATTCTGGAGGTTTGGGTCTTATTTCAAAAGCCTCTTGATGGAACCCACACATAACTTCTCTGCATTATTGTAATATTTGCAAAGACTGAGACACTCACTCAAATCTCAGGTTGTTTACATATTTTGAAAATCAGAAGATCAAGCGCAAACTACCAACACTAGCTTGAGTCTGGGTCTAAATCTATGACTTTATTTGGATTTTTTTTAATAACCATGTGGCCTAAAATACTTGGTGAAAAGCATCTGTGTGTGAATCTCAAGCTGATAGCTTACTTCTTTTCTTAGCACCATCTACTGTTGTTTCACAGGGAGGATCTGTGATCTACCTAAAATACACAAACAGATTTTTTTTCTGTGTCAGAGAGTTGCTGAAAAAATACACCATGTCAATCACAGAGGGCAGGGAATCCAGGCAGGTTCTCCTTGCTGCCACAAAGCAACCTTGCCACAGGGCTGGAACAGAAAGGTAAGGTTGGCAAGGTGACTAGCAAGCTGCTATAAAATCTTCTGTGAGGGAATTTACTCACAAAGAAATGGGCCCAGCATGCTGAGAACTCCTTATGCCTAGCAGGAGAAGAAATGATAAAAAGAAAGGCAAAAGGGGCAGACAGTGGCTGTGTGTGCCAATGTTTAGGCTGATGGGCCATGAAGAAATGCCCCCATCTTTCCCTCTGATGGAGCTAGCAACTCTACAAGGTAGATGGAAGGGAGAGGAAAAGAGGGAATCCATAGGCAAGGAAAGTCAGAGGGTAGCACAGCACTGACTGCCAGCAGATGTGCTATTCTTTCCACTGTCACATGGAGCCATCAGGGTTTTTGGACTGGGACACTTGCACCTTATGGCTGTTCATATGACCTCTCCCACCTGTGCACACCTCAAGAACTTGTTCATGGGATGATCCCTGTCTAACTATTTCTCTGCAGGTGTGCTACCTCCTTGCTTAAAATCATCTTTGACAAGACTATTTTCATCCTGGTGTCCTGGTGTCATCCTTAAACTAGCACAGTAGTCCTCTATAAATACACTGCTCAAACTTCCTGTATAGGTTTTTCTGTTGCTTTATAGCTGCTTGAAAGTTTCTTGTTCTGCATTTAGCAATTCCTCTGTTTTTTCATGGCCCTTGCAGAGAAAATCCCTGACAGCTCTACTCCCTTACAACAACAAGAGTTCAAAAGAAATTAATAATATCCCTGTGATCACAGTAGTGTTTGTGACTGTTAGAAGTAAATTCCATTCAGTCCACCCCCACAATTTCTTATGGAAACCTACTGAGGTCCACAGCTGTTAAATACATGTTTAATACAAAAAAACCCCTTTGGTCTCTTCACTTCCTTCTCTTGCTGTTATTGCTTCAACTTCCTCTTTCCATTTTTCTCCCCCTGATCCCTTCAAACAAGACTGAGCTTTTTAATCACTGTAAAGGACTGATTTTATTTTCAGCTTGTTTTGTGGTGCAGGTGTTCCTCTGTTTGGACAGGCAGTAACCTGACATTGCATTGCACCTGGGGCTCCTCTTTCCTGTCTTTGGGGCAGAACTGTCACTTGACTTGAGTCTGTCTTTCTAGATACTACATGACCTAAATTTAGCTAATTCTTCAAGTTTAAAGCAAAAAGAGGAGGTCTTGATTTGCATTGTCACATTTTGGATCCCTCAATGTTTCTCTTGAAACAGGATAAGGCAACAGAGTCTGCCCAAGGTTTCTACTGTACTATCACTTATGAATTTGATATGGTAAGAGGAGAGTTGAGGAGTTTCAATCACTTTTATAACCCTGCCTAGCATGGCAAGCAGCTGCAGCTGTGCAGAAGCTGTAGAGCTGCATCTTCCAACAAACTCATATTTCCCCAGGTTTCCCTAAGAAAACAGTATTTCTGTTTATAAAGGAAGACCAAAGACAATTAAGCTGATCTCCAAAAATCCCTCCTGACACTCCCCTATCGCGTGTCTCTATTTAGAGCAAACAGGGCTCTGCCAGTCCTATGCCATTATTAGCACAACTCCTATCAGAGAACAGTGTGGTAAATGGCCATAACACAGTCATGGGAGCGTTCTGTGATCCTCTCTCCACCCTCACAACACACTGGCTGAGCACTACCATTTTTTTCTTGCTTTTTCTTCACTGTGTCTCACTGTTTACTCAAGTCTATGTCGCACCGTTGAGGAAATTATCCCAACACACAAATGACAGCCCAGAGTAACTTGAAAGCCTTCAATCCCAGAACTGGCTAATTGCCTGCATGTGCTGAAAAACAAGCATTTCAGTACATTGATATTTCTGTAGTTAGGATGTGCTAGGCCTGCTAAAAAATGTAAGAGAAAGCTAAGTTCTAAGGAAGGAAGAGACACAAGAGCACAGCTTTATCCCTAGCTGTGATGAGATAGTGTTCCAAGTCTCAGAGGCACTGGGTCTGGCTCAAGGTCCAGAATGAGCTTGTGGCATAATCAGAAGCTAAACCCACATGTCTTACATGTAATTTCTATTGGTGTAAAAAGCACAAAACCAAAACAGGGGCTGAGAACTGAATGATTTTCTCAGCCACGGCTTTGCAGAAACAAACCATCCCTTGAGAGAATTTGCCTCGTGTAAGAATGTTAAATAACTCCCTGAGCAAAGAACAAGTAATCTTCTGTGAATTCATTCTGGAAGGCTGTGTTCCCATGGGGAAACTTCAATGTCTAATAGGAGGAGATCTCATACTACAGCCTTTCCTTTTGGATTGATTCCTGCCTCTTCAGCTGCCTTACTCATGCAGAAGCTGAATTTTCTTCAGCCTTCTGTTGTACAAATTTTTAAGTCAACAGTGACAAGAGGGTGGGGAGAAGAATCACATACAGTAAACATGAAAAAAGAAAGGAGAAAGTCCCATTTCCCTAGAAAAACAGGCTGAAAGGATATCACCAATATGCTGATACCTAATACATGCTCAAATTTCCATGATAGATCCAGCCCAAGTGCAGCAAGTTTTTGAAAACTTTTTCCTTATTATAGACACCAGCCCGAAATCCTGAAAGCAATCAACCTAAACAATTGGACCACCCAGAAAACATTAGGGAAACTTATTTAACTGAGTGATCAGGGCAAAGTCTTTCAGAAATATTGAAGAGTAGGCAGAAGAAATAATAATATTGCATATACATTTTACGCCTAGATATAAGAGCTAATAGAAAAAGGTAACTTCATCTGGATACAGCCAATATTCTTTTCCCCAAAGTGAACTACAACTACCAGTGCAGATAACTTGACTCTAATTTTAAATAATGTAGGGAATACAACAAGAAATCTGAAAAGCAGATATGTGAATACAGAAAAACTGTATCCTCTCAGTGTAGATTTTTCTGCTACAAAATGATGTCTTCAGTGTTGTAACTAAAATTCATGGTCTGTGGCTGTTGTTCCAAGAGCTGGACTTAATGTCAGAGCAGTGTATATCAAAAAGAACTTAACAAATAAAAGAACTCCTGAGGCTGTTGGCCAGCCCAGCCTGCAAACTCTGAAGGGGTCTCAGTACAAGGAGGTGTTAGATCCCACTATAAATTCTGTTTCCTTCGGCCAAATTCTCAAACAGGACAGCACACAACTTCCACATTGGCTTCAAAGGAAGCTGACAAGTTCTCATCATCTGTCATCATGTGTCCCAAGAGCTGTGTTTTGCTGTTTTGGAGCAAGGCAGCATCCATGGATTCATGGACATACTGCTTTGTAGTCCCAGTACGGAATCAGGACTGACACATAGATCAGGGCTGGGGAAAAGCAGTGACTGAATGTGCACCACCCAAGGCAGCTCACTCTTTAATTATGAAGAAAGCATCAATCAATACTTTTCTGGGGCAGTGGCTGCAGAGAAGTTCCTTTTCTCTACTGCCAAATCATTATCTTCCAACACCTCCAGAGCTTCCCTGCGCTGTTTACAGGAGTGATCTCTGGTCTGTGCTGTGAGTGGCCAATGCCAAAGCTTTACAAACCCATCAAGGGGAGAACAAAGCCCTTTAGAGCACACCAAGCCCACCTTATGTCAGTCAGACCAGGCTCCTGCTGTTCAGTAAAGCCAGATACTAAGACCTGCTGAGCACCTTCTGTTCAATTTAACACAAGACTCAAATGCTTGCCAGCTTTCAGGATTTAGCTCCAAGCTAAACTCTATTTTTGTGCCCTCATTAGCACAGGAACTTTCTATCTTTCATGCCAGCAATACTTTTCATAAGGATAAGCCTAGGGACACTAATGCTGGCTGATTTAAGAAGAAAGGATTTTTTTTCTTTCTTGTAATTTCTATCAAAACATTCCTCCTGTTAGAAAACTGAATGATCTATTAAGTGGATTTCATAATCTGGAAAATCCACCAAGTTTTTCAGCTGGCAAAGATCAGCCTTGGTCTCTGCACCAGAGTCAGGCACTGCAGTTTTGCCCCTGCTAAGCTCATGTTATCCCTTGCAGAGCCTGTTCCCTGTGTGCCATGTGTATCACACCAGTGTCCCTCAGCTGAACTGCTGTGGATAATCATTGCAGACTACAGACTGACTGTACTAATCAATTACTTGATTTCAGGGACAGAATTAATATATTCTATGCAGATGCTGTTTTTAATAGGTTGAAAAGCAGTATATATAAAAATTAACACATTATGTTCTATGCATTTTTGCCCTGTGAGAGCAATTCTATAGGGCAAAGATAACACAAATAGATCTATGCAACAACTTTCACCAATAGCCAGGCTCCTGTCCCCATCCTTTGGAACATTTGTGAATGCTGCAGCTTGATACCCAGATTAAAACTACCAAAGAAGCTTCATCTTTGACCTGAGCTAACAAGTTGAGAATTCACCTTCAGATTGCTGATCTCTATTCAACAGGTGGCTTTCCATTCCATGCACTGTGATTTGAATCACCAGAGGTCCCATGTGAATCTGGAAAATGGTGGAAACCAGCTAAAATCAAGTAATGTAGACTTTTTTTTCTTCTTACAAAATCCCTAATTTTTCACTGTCTGGCTAAGATTCCATGTCACCTACTAATGACAAATTATGTGTTTTGCCCTTTCAGCACGTAAAATGCAGGTGTTTTTCCAACCCATTTACAGCCTCAGATGTGGCACTTGAGGACATGGTTTAGAGGTGTAAACAGTGGTGGTAGGTTGTTGTTGGACTGTGTGAGCTTAGAGGTCTTTTCCAACTTTAACAATCCTGTTCTTACACAAATCTCCATCAGAGTCATCCCCTTTTTGAGTGCAGGTGTACAAAGGAAATGATCTCTCTTGAGGGCTTGTGTGAAAAGGAAAACATGGTCAGGCAACACCTTGAGAAAACAGACCAACTACCCTTGCCTTTTATCTTATTACAAAGGGGGTTTTAACAAACCAACAGTGTTTAACAAACACTCCCTCCTCAGTCTTGAATCTACAACTCACAATGGCTTGTGTCACAGAGCCCAGAAATCTGGGAACTATAATTTAGTTTGTTTAAGAACCCCAGGGAAAAAGGAAAAAATTTCCAGGAGCAGCAGCCAACTGTGACAGAAGAAACCCTGGCTTTCTTCAGGATGAGCCAGTCCTCCCACTCACTCTCATTTAAGCAGCAGCATATCAATTACAGCATAAATTAACTGCCCAGTTGGGTTAGGAGGTTATTAAGCACTGAAAAGCAGTCCAGCCTGTAAAGCTGAGAGTGACAGAAAAGACAGAGGCAAAGTTGCACAGGGAATTTGGGCTGGGTTGGATTTTCAATCCTGCAAAAATCACCCCTTGAAAATATGTCTTTTCCAAGTCTTACAGGTCAGCTTTCAGTTTAAAGCAGTACCACAAATCAGCATCAGGTTCCCACCTGCTAGAAGTACTGCAGGCTTGCAAATGAAGCTTGAGTTAGGCCCCAGAAATACAGAATTGCTGGCAGACAATGCTCTGTCAAAGGCTCTCTGACCTGGAAGATCTCAGGTCTCACCTCAGTTTCAAGTGCTCAAAGTGCAAAAATCTGTCTAAAGGCTTTGTTCAGATCAAATTGAGCAAAGTGGATGAACAGCCATTCAACACACACAGCCAATGAAAACCTTGGTTGCTGTTTGGAAGACAGAAAGCTAAAATTAAATTACAAACTCCTGTTAGTGAATCCAATTGCTGAAAGTTTGGGGAAGCACAGAACTTAAAGCCTAATGTGAAAAGGATTGATCATACACAAAGAGTTCCAAAACCTTGGCAGAAAATACAAGCTTGTGCAGCTTCAGAGGAAGATGGGGCTGGAATTGGAAATTAAGGCAAGTACTCAATGAAGAAAATGAAAAATTATCAGACCTTCCATCAGGCACACTTCCTTGCTTAATTCCTCTCTGTGGTCTGTTGCAAAACCAGAAAAGTCTGTGATTTGTCTTTATTAATATCTTATTTTATTTAGAGATATTAAAATTAAAGCCAGGGCATATGCAGTTGGTAAAAAGCAGCACAAAATCATTGAACAGAAATTAAGAAATCAAGTGTAGTCTCCTGACAGCTGCAACTATCTCAGGGGACTGAGAGATATCAGGCATTTGAAAGAGCATTAAGAAATGACTCTCCTGTGAGGGGTGATATTTACACAACCTATTAGAGAGATCAGAGCAGCAGGAAGCTTCCTTTGATGTCGGTGGCTGTGGTCAGATCACTGCACTTCTGAAAACAGCTCACTGTGATGCTTTGACCTCTGGTCATCTTCTCAAGTGCCCTGTTTGGTTAAAAGTTGTCAATTCCAAAAGCGAGTTCCACAGCTGAGTAGCTATAAGGATTTATAGTAAATAACCTCACATTACAAGACTATTGGCCATGAAAGAAAGGCCCACATTGATTATTCAGGTACTATTGAGTCTAAAATAAGAGACACAATATTGCAGTTGCAGATGACTTGTTATTTGAGAACAGAGGTACTTCTGCCTTCACCAAATGATCATGTATTTATAATGAGAGGTTACAAGAACTTTCAAGAGGTTAATTCTCCAAGTAGTTCACACAAACACTGCTGGCCCAGCTCTTTCCTCCCCTCTCTTTGGTAAGTGGGAAGTTTCTGTGAATAATGCACTCTCTGATTCATGGGATTGGGAATTGTTTCCTGGTACAGAGGTTATATGTGAAGTCAGGAACCATGGATTGGATCAAAAGGAAACATGTTCACTTCATTGAGTTTAAATCAGGCTTTTTGTTGTCAGTCATCAGAACCCAGAAAGGTTGGGTTCATGCTTTCCAAGTTCTGTCAAGCCAACATGAAATACTACAGATGAATTTACAATGAAATTGTCAGACTAAAAAGCTACAAATTTACAGAGATATTTTCATAACAGTGTCACATTTACATTGCAAGTTTACATCATTATCACATTTGGAGAGCAGGAAATAGAGATGCGTTCAGATTCTTAGGAAAAAAACCCAAGCAAACAGAAATACTGATTACAGAGTAAAACCACAAGTTTGAAATGAGTCCAAGAGCCTGAAGTGTACTTACAGGCTGGTCCTACAAATCCACCCAGCTGACTGGTCCTTTCCAAAACTGCATGTTCCCTCTTAGTCACTGTGTTCATCCTCAGCCTTAAGAGACTGCCCATACAGGTTTTCTATGCAGGAACCTGGGAAATTATTGCAATGTGAGACAGCAGATCTCCAAAATCACAGCTGGTTTGAGTGACAGCTCACAAACAAGAACTACTGAGCTGTCACTCAAACTACCAAGGGCCAGGTCAAATATCAATGGTAGAACATGACACAGGGAATTCACTGCAGATGATGGTAGGTACTTAAAGCTGACCTAAGTTCAAAAGGAAACCAATGAACTTCATGAAAGAAAAATCCATCTGTAGGTGAGAAGAAGCTGCATACTGAAAATCAAAGGCCTGAATAAAGCTGGGACAAGTCTCACCTAAGGATGCCCCATTTTACCACTCCCCATGGGTTTATATGTTGACCAATAAATTGGTTAAAAGGAAACTTTCCTGCCACAGTTCCCTGTGACCTTTGTTGTGCAAAGGGTTGGTGCAAGGTCACAGCCCCTCACCTGGGGCTCCATTCTGCCCACCCAGGAGCAGCCTGCAGCTGCTCACTGAGACACCTGCACAAAATGCATTCCTCCTGGGTTGTAGACTTAAAACCATCTGGGTCTGAGCTTGGATGGACAGTGACCATCTTGATCAGGTTTTTTTTTTTGTACTGACCCATACTGTGTACCCATAAAATGTGGTCTGTTCCCCTCAGCTGTTCTTGTCTGCACTACAATTCTTTCCTATGCATCCTTAAACCCATGAAGATCCATGTAAAACAAAAGAGTGGCTTGGACATATGAAACACCCCAAATTACTCACAGAAGACAAGGGCTGTGGCAAAGCTTCCCACACCACGACACAAATGCAACTTGGAATAAGAGGAAAGCCACATTTCCATGTTGCCAAGTAAAGGGTTATACAAACACAATAAAGCCAAAGTGCACATTTTCCTGGTGTTCCTGAGGACACAGAGAGATGTGATCCTGAAAGGCCATGTGCATTCCCAGGAGGGCTGGCTGCAGCAGCCCCATCAGCAGGACAGCTGTGATTTTCCTCACATGGAAAGTGTGTAGGTGTGTAACAGCTTCCCTACCAAAAACCTTTTGGAAAGTTACCAGTGAAAGTAAGGATTGCATTTCTTTTCACAGCCCACACAGAGCAAGAAGGAGAAATCAACAGATCTCATTGCCATAGAATCAGCATAAAAACAATTTGGAAGTAGTTTTCCTAAAGCTTAACAGCAGATACATTTCATACAACATTTAGTATAATCATCCCAAACTCTGTCTATGTGCAATAATATAGACTCAGAACATCTAGAGGGGAAAAAAAAAGGCTTGGGGTGCCAGACCAATTGGAGAAGGCAAATTCCAATTGTGAAAGCATGAACATTGAAAATATTAGGGAAAACATTACTCAAACCTTCCCTTACAAATCAGCTGTGTTTGACATAGATGTATAATAAAATCAATCAGATGTTACAAATAACAATTGTAGCTTAAGTGCTGCCTCAGAAGTTATTGAGCTGAATGTTTAATCTTTATGCACTCCCTCTCCCCAGACACCCCAGCTGCATCTAAGACACACCTAAGGTAGCAATCAGACTGTAGCTCCTGCAACTCCTGCGGATGCAGCTACATGCCAGGAGGGATGTCTTAATTCTATTCAGAATGTGAAGGGTGAAAGTAGAACACTGCCAGTATAAATCTGAACATAAACCCTCAATACTTTGCTTTCAGACTTAACAGCTGAAAATTAATCCTAGCATTCATTGATGTATCAGATGAAATGAATGTAGCAGAAAGAAATCTTGATTACAGAAAGAGCTCTAGGTGTAAAACTATGGTATGTTAAAGAGCAGCTGAAGTCAAAGTAGACAGCACTTTGTGTTAAATGAGTGGACCTGATCCTTGGGCTGCTCCCCTGAATGTTATCCTGAGGGGAAGCATGGCAGCCTTGTTTTGGATTTTACCAGTCACCAGCTCCTGCAAGTCCTGGACACAGACTGGTTTTTCATGAGGACTTTGATATGGACTATTAAGCATTCACCTTTGTCTCTCCCCATGAAGAGGATCGTAGCAATACTCTCTAGATAAGAATAAAAACTGTGTCAAGCATTTGCCACATTCCTAATTATCATGCTCCCATGTGTAGCTCCTGTACATTTCTCCTCCTGTTGTAATTCAGCTGCTTCTCTTCCTGTGTCCCCACTTTCTCCCCTGCTCCAGTCTGATAAACTTCCAACACAAACATCATCTCAGGACTCCATCAATTTCTCTCCCTCTCCCCCTTATTAACAGGTTGGATGGAAAATTGCAAAGTTTAGGATTTCTTCCTCTCTTCCCTTCACCTCATCCACGTCCAGACCTCAGCTTGTTTGCATGTTGCTGCTCTAATCTTCAAGGAAGACTTGAACACTAACATCTTTGCCCACTTGTTCCTTGCAACAATTTAGGATGCTGTCACAAGCATTGAAGGTGGCACATCAGATATTTCAGATTAAATAACTGATGCTCCCAGTCTGATGACCCTGTCAGAGGAATAACCTGCCCAAGTTGAGAATGATTGAATCCTTCCCAGGCTCAATCTCTCTGTCATCAGAAACCTAAGAGCAGAATCCTTTACGTATTCCTATAGTACTTACTGCATTACAAGTAGGGATTTTCTCATTAACTCTATAAATGTGCAATTTCCTAACTCCTCCCATGCAATAAGCATCTGTTTTCTTGAATTGTTAAGATTAAAACCTTGCTCTTCCTCCTGGCTGCTCGCAATAAAGTCGACCTCATCCGTGCTGGAATTATTCCTTCCAACATCTGCTATTTGGCACCAGCTTGAATTTAATCTCATCTGCTATGACACTTCAGATCTTTGCAGCTCTGGGAGGTCCTGCCAATGCCCTGCAAACTTTTCTAGTTTTTGCTAACATATACTTGCTTGCCTCTTGCAAATTCTGCCTCCTTGCTGTTGGCCTCTTCTCTTTATCAGCGTACTGCTAGATAAAACACAGTTTATTGTTTTGATTTCTGTTCCTAACTTTGATAGGTCATACCAAAGGGAAAAAATAATTAGAATTTGGATTTCCCTCCCACTGCAAAAGCAGAACACAAACAGGAAATTTGTGACATGTGAAGGGACAAACCAGACATGTAAAAGATGCTGCTTATAGGCAGGAAACCAATAGCTAACCAGGTTCAATAAAAGAGGAGGCAAGAAAAGACTTTTACCCCAAAATAAGGCAGATTAATAAAGAAAAAAATAAATTTTTAGTGTTTTATTTTCAAATAGCTTTCTTACTCTTGTAGCTTTTGTACTGTTCTTTGCTTATCTTACATTTAAAGAAAGCTCAAATCCTATCTGTTGTCTGTGTGACCCTGACCTGGTGAAACCTGAGCTAGGGATCTCAGGTAATTCCTGTAACACCCAGTGCTTCATGAATGTAAACTAGAAGAAAAATTAAATTGTTTTAGTAGAAAGACCTTCTCATTGCTTTTTCAAGGTGAACAGTCAGAATCATGAAGTGTGTGTTTTCCTTATCACTCACCCAATAACCATTTTCTAAAATACATCACTTAAAAATGGCAGTTACCAAGCCTCCAGCATAAACCAGTAAGAAAACAAGTAATTTGGGATCTTCGGTTTTGTAATGTCAATGCAATATAAACACAAAGTCCACGTGGAAAGAGTGGAAAAACTGTCTAGAATCTAGCAGCTTTTTGCATTTCTTGTTGGCTAGGAAGACAGAAATTTAGAGAGGAATGGGCTTTGGAGGGTGTCTTAATGGGTAAAACTAGGGCAAAGCTGGGACCAAGTAGGATCTTCATAAAAGCCTGGTGTGGTGATACTTCCAGAAATAACATTCATAGGCAGGTACCTGCCTGAATACCGTGCTAAAAAATAAACAAACTTCTCCCCACTGCCCAATGTGACAGCAGCATCTCAGTTTGACAGGATTACCCTCATTTCTCACACACTATTTCTGCAGGGTGAGCAGTGGGAGCTGTTAAGGCCTGTTAAAGCCCAAGAAACAAGAGTAAAGAAAAATTGCTTTAAAGCAGCAGAGACAGTAATCTTACATGAGCCCTCAGAAATCTCTGAGGATGCTCTGACAGCCATTTAAAGCTCATGCTTTCAGCAGAGATGCTGTTATCTACCACTGAGCCATGATATCAGAGCCTTCCCTATTTTGTGCTCAAAGAAGAGTGTTGAGTTGCTGCAGAAAGCAAAGACAGCCATTGCTGCTGAGGAGTGGGGAAAGCAATCACATCAAAGCAAGCTACAATGGCTTTCAAAAATAACTGGGCATCCTAGGGACAGCAAGCTAAATTCAGAGCAGTAGATCCCCTTAGCACAAGGAAAGCACAGGCTGCCCAGTGCAGCTCTGAGCACACTTGGCTCTCTGGTACAGCCATGGAGGGATGCACACTCCAGCCCAAACTCACCCAGGCTCCCACTGGAAGCTGGACAGATGGGATGTCTTGTTAGGAATTAGCACCCATTTTAACCTGAAGGCAATGGCAGCACATACACTGTGCAGTCCACCTAGAGCACAGACTATGCTCAAGAAGATATCAAAGACATCTGAACTTTTTTCACCATCATATTATCTTGGTTTGGTCTTTCATACTACACTGAGTGAAAAAGCTTCAAAAGATGTAATGCTGTTTTATCCTGTGCCAATTCTGAGTTCTGTAGGAGTGCTGACTATGGTTTAGCAACAGCTCTGCCTGAACAAATAGCATTTTCTATTCTCACCCCTTCAGATTTCCTTCTTTTGGGGCTTCCAGTTCTGTGCAGTGCTGTTATGGAAACAGCAGTTCTGCTGCCTGGGGCTGTGGGACAGGTGGCTACACTTCATTGCAGGATATTTACCTCCCCAGAGTCCTTCAGTTTAGAGCTCCTATGGCTCTTCCTGTACCTGGTGATGCCACAATACAAAAACTCACTGAAGTCTGCAGCCTTCTTTGTCAGCAATACACAAAGGCAATAACAAATGAACTAACATACCTAGGAGTCCAAGCCTTGAGCCAAAGGGCTATTTACCACAAAATGAACATTTTAAAGAGAGCAGTCTAGCAGTGATCTCAACTAGGCATTTGCAAAATAAATAGGGAAAATATATCTGAAAATGTCAGGTATCATTATGCCCCCTTTGTGAATTCCTAACTCAGGTTACATCCTGCCTATTAGCCATAAAGGCTGGAGTAACTAACTTAGGGAAAAAACCCTTCCTATTCCACACATACCATGGCATGAATGATCCTGTATGGCCCATGATTGCCACTATGATTGTTTCTTCATGCTACATTCTAATTTTCAATGCCTTTTCTTGCCTGTCTGCTGATGGAGTCCTTACAAAGGACAATCTAACCTTTTGTTTTTCCTGTTGTAGAGACACACATCTTCATTTTTCCTTTGTGATGGTTTTGGTCATCTCTTATAAAAGTTTCCCAGAACTGAAAATGTTCACTCTGCTGCACGGAGCCATATAGAATTCTTAGCCCAGCTGTCCTTGCTACCTCTGAACAGGTTCCAAAGAGGACACATGCATAAACTGTAAGATTTCTGATGATAACTTTGCAAGGGACAAATTACTGAGCTGGAGATGAATTCACAAGTCCAGACCTGCCAATACATCTGTTCTTTTGCTAACACTGAGTGAGGGTATGCTGGAACCAGCTCCCCAAATTTGAAAAACCAAATAAAACCCAATCCCAGCTCCTGACAGCAGTGTTTTACAGAACTACAGCCAATTCAAAACCAAATAGCATTTCCATATCTGTTGCAATGTGCTGCTCACAAGATTAAAGCCTTCATTTTAAGGGTCTTTGCTCTCAAAGGCTTAAGATCCTTCTGACCTGCAGATCTCTGTTATGCCATCTGTCCCTTCTGATTTTCTTCAACAAATGTGCAGTGACAAATCCTACAAGCAATAAGGCTTATAATATAAACTCAGGTAACAATGGTTTCAGTGGTACCCTGTCTTCCTTTTTTTTTTTAAACCAAGGACTCAATAAAAATTTCTGTGCTAAAATCCTTTCCTTAAGATAACAGATCCCCACATACACACTCAGACTTTCAAAATCTTTCAACAAATACTCAATTAAGACTAAAAAAACCCTTTAAACAAATTGTTTTTAAATCATCTAAGTGCTTGTCCTATGGACAGACTGCTTCAGAAGTCCATTTAATGTATCACACCATAATTAGCACACTGCAGATTGGTAACAGACTGTGGAAAGCAGATGTTTCTCTGTTATGATCTTTACAGACAAATCACAGTCAAAAGCTTTCCAAGTGACTCACATTTTCACAGATGTCATGTTCCTTGTGTTGTGCCTGGAAATGAAAGCAAAACACTGATGACCCCTGGCAGACCTTGCTGTCCCACCCACACCCTTGGGTGAGTTCAGGGGGATGAAGATAATCCAGAAGCCATATGCAGAAGGGAAAAGTTCTTCTTCAGAGCCAAACTGCCATTGATTTGTGTGACACAGCCACATTTCAGGCCTTGACTTCTGCTTATGGCACAAACTTCCATTGTCTTCAAGAGAGGAAGATTCTCTTTTCTACCTCATCCTCCCACCTGTGAAATGTCAAAATCAGTCAAATTGGCAGGTTTTGAGGTGAAGGCACCCAGGATGCTCTTTGTACAGGCTGCTATGTAATTATTTGTAATATTTTGATTTGGTGATATTTCTAAATGGACAGAGTTTATTCTGAGGCCAGGAACCCTCAGGACCTTTAGAAGTGCCCCTATATTGTAACAACTTTGCAGTCTTAATATCTCTCTTCCAGTGACATTACAAAGGAAACCTAGAGCAAAACATGACCAAGCACCTGGAAGAGAATTTGTCCCCAAGGAAGCAATGGAGCCTTGGAAGTCACAGGAATCCCATCCTGCCTCAAGTTAACTGCTTAAGCTCATAATACTCATTGCACTATACCAGGAATCTGCCTCACCCATTACTGTCACTTCAGTTTGTGAATTCTGCAAGTGACACATAACTTGGATATTGCCTGGGAAACAAATTGTGAACGTTTTTCTACTTAGCTTGGGAAGGCAATCTTGAGCTATCCTTGCCTGGACATTTAATTTAGAAATAGTGGAACAACAGGGTTAATTGAACCCTTTCATTAATTCAGCTGTAGTATGATACAATTGTAAAACATAATTTAATTGTTATTTAACTGAGAGAGCTATTATTTAACTACATAAGAGACACATATTTTTTTTTCTGAAACATTTTCCTGAAATATTTTCCAAAAAAAGTAAGGTTTGGAGACTTACTGTTATTTCACACTGGGCATCCACATTTACAGTCCAGGTTTAAGAAGATAATGAACAAAACATATGAAAAATAATTCAAAGTTGTGCTTTCAAAGTGCAAGTGCTGGTCACTTATTTCCTTTTAACAGGCTGAAATAAACCTCAGTTTCAAAGACACTAGCAACAAAACCTCTATTGGCATCAAGAAAGTTTGAAAAGAGCTTAATAGAAGCCTCAAGATCTGATAATGTGATTCCACCTGAAGTGGGAAGAGGAGAGGAATTATTCCTAAATATTTTTTTTAAATGTTATGTCAATTTATATTCTAATGCTTTTATTACTGAATTGGAGATTAGTTTAGCACAGCTGGTCCCCAGTTGTTAATACATGATAAAAAAAATGAAATCAAAATCTCCCTTCTCTCTAGCCAAGATCCAACTCAATTTTAGGAATCTTAAGAGTTGGAGTGTTTGAGTAAAACTTCTGCCAGAAAAATGACCAAAACAAAATGTGGGAACATCCCTTGCTCTGATAGAGGATTTCTATTTACAATACATTTTGGAATTTTTTCCAATGTGGACTTAAATTACTGAAAATACTTGAAATTTTACATTTCGGTTTTCACCATTACAGGTTCCCCCCCCTCCCCCACCATATTCACTGTATATGTGATTACTTCTCTGCTAGTTCAATCTCATCTTCATTTTGACTGTGCCAAATGGAGGAATCTGAGGCACAGGATTTTAAATGAAAGGGCTGCAGGCAGGCAGCATTTCTGCCCTGAGACACATGTTGCTATTTGTGAGGACAGACACTGACTATGGGGAACCTTTAGCAGAAGATGCTGCCCCAGAGCATCCCAGAAAGTGAGCAGTGGTTGGAAATTTCCATGTGGCACATTGGAAATCTCCATCAAGATTTCTGTTGCCAAACTGCAAGCTGATAGCTGAGTAACTCCTAGGGTGACACATATCCTCTCTGCAGGCTTCCAGTGCTGCTGAACTCAGTTTCTGTAGCACTATCAATCAACAGCCTTTTTAGGATCGATCAATTCATCTGCTCACCTATCATGAAGCTTCTGGATCAGGAAGATCAGTGAGCTCTGGTTTAGAATAATTCACATGAATAGTTCTACCAGGATTAACAAGAAAAGGTAGTATATAGACTTAAGTGCTTTGCTGAACTGGGGCCAAAGCCTTCTAAAGCATTTTAACCTTAAGAGAGACAGGAATCAGAGCTTTGAGCTTTTACTCTTGAGCATTATATTGTATTACAAAGTTCTGTTTCCAGATCCCTTCCTTCTGAATTGAAGCCAAAAAGCAGATACAGGCTTGCCCAGACAATAGCAGTGTTTATTACGTGTCCAAGGTTTTCCTCCATCTTGTGCCATTCCATATCTTTCCTTTAGTTTATACGACATTCTGACATCCGAAGATCAGTCCCATTTCCTTAATGGAAAAAAGTAGGAAGCCAACACCCTACTGCCAGTGCCCACATCAACAGCTCATGCACAGCTTGACATCTACCTTGAGCCAACCATAAATGTTTTCTAGTTTTTATTTAGGGAAGCATTAGCTCACTAACTTTGGTCATAGTACTCTCCTCTGGCAGCATATGTCATCAGCCCCTTACCGTGTCCATTTACACCAGAGATACCTGTGTGGACCTACAGAGCATTCCAAAAAAGATCTGACTACTAAAACAGTGTTTCCAGACCTGAGGACACCCATCCTAACAAGCTACTTCCTCCACAAAATGTGTACAGTAACCTCTAGAACTGCATGGATTTTGAATGTTTACAAGTGCAGGATGACTGCCCTGTTCTCTCTTCACTTTTGAACCTGCAGCGTTGCCAAACAAGATTATTACTTCAGGATTATGCCAAGCAATAATCACATGAGAAGCTGGAGTTTTCAGAGCCATGCTTAATAGCCAGATTTTGCAAGCACCATTCAGGGTGCTGCTATTGTGTGTGGGATCTCAGAGCTTTATGCTCTTTTTGAAAAGCTGCTCAGGTCAACCTCTTCAGGAGAAACTCCTGCCATATTTTCAATCCTTGATGAGCAAAGATAAAAGCAGGGCTCTTCACAAAGATGAGGTGGAGGACACCTGCCATAAATGGACCTTCAAAAGAGTATAAAAGGAGTGTCAAATTCTAGCAAAAATACGTACATCATCAAATAAGCCACTTAAAATATATGGATCTTGCCAGAACCTGGGAAAAGACCTTCATGCTTATACTGAACTAATTATTCAAGCAGATGGGTTCTGCTACCTGCAAGGCTGCCTGCTGCTTTGGAGGAAGAAGCAGGAGTGGGATGTGTGTGTGTGAGAGGTATCGCAGATATAAATTACAGGGGGAAAAAACCCCAATTCAAACATACAGGACAACCTGGGGCAGAGAACAAAATTTCATTTGAGACATTCAATATGTTTTCTATTAAAAATATGAAGCCTTCTAGATTTCAGGTAATAAGTGAGGTTTAGATAATTGATGCTCTTATCCAGAAAGGAAATGCCTCTCTTATGTGTTCATGGTGAGATAATTTAATAAGTAGCCCATACTCTATAAAACTGTGTAAAGAGGAATGGATTTCAAACCTCTTCAATGAGTTTACCTTGAACAGCAGTTACAAAATGGAAAGTTTTGAGTGACTTCAGAGAAAATGGTCTCTGGGTATTTAGAATGAATCTCTAGAATCTTAAACAACTAACATTTTGTTAATTAGTATACCAGTTTTTAAACTGCTGGAAAAGAGTTTAACATTTGTAAGCTGTCCAGATCACACAACTTGGTGAACAATTTGATTTCCCTTATTTTTATAAATCACTGCTTGTTTCACCACTGCTTCTCAAATCAGGCACCTGTAGCTACTGAGCTACAGCAGGTTTTCATTGAACTGGACAGACAGTGACAGGAACTGGCAGAGGCCCCAAGCTGTCACTCAGGCACTATACAGAAATGATATTATAAAGTGTGATCAACAAGAACAAAGAAACAAAGTTAAACTCCCAGAGTTAGAAAATATAAGTATTAAGATAATCTGGACACTTAGGCAAGTTTCAGTCTTCAAATTTGCCAGGTTCAAAAGCAGCTAAACTTAGCCTCTGCTGAATGCTATCATCTTATTTAAACTGAGGATTAGTTCTCCACCATATGTTTGCATAACATGTCTGATGTCAGCCAGGGTTAATATATGCCTGTTACAACATCAAATAAAAATAATAAGAAGAATTACAAAGCCAGTAATGGTGATGTTGCTTTAGTGGTTGCAGAGCCAACTATTAACTTGTTTCTCTGACCCATCCTCTATCACCACAGGCTAGGAGACATGTCTAATATCAAGACAACTCTTTTTGGGCATATGTATGGTGAAACAACAGACAGAACAGAAAAGAATTTATGCAGAGACTTTTTTCCTTACAGCTTTCCTTACTGGTTCGTTCAGGAAAATGTGATATAGAAAATACTCTCCATAGTCCAACTGTAGGGGCTGTCATCCACCTAAGAGACAGCAAGTATTTCTAAATTTCTTACTGCTAAATTAATGACTGTCCAAAATCAGGACCTGAGCTAATTTCTGCCTCTCATGATCTCACATTTCCCTTTCAGCATATGCTATCCCTTATCTCTTTTGATAATCAAATAATATCCATTAAAATAAATGGATGCCCTCGTGCATAACTTTTTTTTTGCATAATAGTAGACTACTTACCTCATGAGTTTTGCATGAATTGACCATTTACTCCCCCTACTGTAAGAAAATGCTCTTCATCTGAGCTCCTTTGGCTCCCTTCAAAACCCAGAGAGCTGTCAGAGAAAAAGGGCAGATATATCATTTGTAAGCCCAAAAGTTTCCACACATTCTATGATTTTCTCCTCCTAAATAATTTGTTCCCAATTGGAGAACTGCATTAATTTCCCTGCAATCTCAACGACAGAGCACTGAAAGCCATCAGCAACCTCAGCACATGACAGAGCCTGAGGCATCCACAGACCCAAGATGGAAAAGCTGCTTTTGGAATGGATCAAGGGGTCAGTTGCTGCTGCTGGCTGGGAGCTGCTCAGCCTGGCTCCACAGAGCAAGATGCTGGGGCAGTGGCAACTGGGCTGGGTGCATTTTTCCAAGCCAGTTGTGCTGTCAGAGCAGAAAACTGCAGGAGCGGCTCCAGACAGTGACTCCTGACAGGACAGAGCGTGGATGTCTCCCTTTCCAAAGGCACACATCCACATGGCTGCACCATGGCCAAGCACCAACTCTGTCTGTGCCAGGACTTATGGCAAGAATATGAAGCATCCTCGAGTTTCTCCTGACCTTCCCAACACAATGAACCAGAGCATCATATAGTTTTGCCCTCCCTTTTTTTATTTCTGAGAATGACTAAAATACATTGGAAGTTTCTATTAATCTGGAAGAGAATTAGGAGCACTCACTGAACACAAAGAGAGAAGCTTTAAAAACTTATTTTGTTTGAAGATTATGTGACCTAAGGACAGTTAAAAAGAGTAATAAAAAGGCAGTGTCATGTCAATGTACAGAACATTGACATAAAGTTTTTTTATATCTGGTTTACTCCCCCTCATCTCTTGGTTAGTGTTGCAATCTAGTAATCAAAACACTGAATCTTCCTGTCTTCATTTCAAAGTATTAAGCTTCTTAGAAGCAGCTGTTTCATTTCTTTCCTAGAAAAATATTTCTGGGTTTTATTCTAGTTACTTTTCAGCCTGAGAATTTTTTTTCAAGCTACAGCTGATTCACTATCTGTAAAACTGCCATTGTACTGGCATAAAGCTGCAAATCAAGGGAGTACCTCTTGCTGTCTACAGGAAAGAAAAATACAAAGGGAAAACCATCCAATTTTATCTCACTGTAAGAACACTCAGAAAAATGTTGCCTAGGCACTTCTTGAACCTGACATTCTCAGCTCAAGAGACAGCAATGATGTGACATTGCTACAGTGAGAATGCCTACTCACCACCCTTTGCAAGCCATACAATTACAAGGAGTAAAATTTAGAGCAAAGTTCCAAGGAAAATTAAAAGAACTGAAACTTGCACTGAGACCTCTTTACTGTTATTATCTGTAAATAATCCAGACAGGCCTCTGGTCTCTCAAGTGAGAAAAACCAATCTGTGACCAGGATTTCAGTGCTGCCTTCTGAGAGACTGGTGGAAGAGAGAAAGCAACAGATGGACCCAGTGACTTGGGGAGATTTAAGCCTCTTATTTGCAAGTAGGATTACAGATTGAGAGGGGCCACACTTCTCTACTTCCCTCCTAGACAGTCTAGCATACAAACAGTATTTCAAAGCATTAAAAGCCCTGTGGTTTTTCTGAAGGGTACAGTGATTATTACATGGGAATATTGCACAGCTGAAAAGTAATTGCATTCTGCATTTCATAGTGAAAAACTATTAAACTCGCCCATCTGCAGACAATGCCCAAAAGTAGTAATTCTCTATTGAATTCAGTGTTGTGAACAGGTTGACTGCTAATACTCTTTCTCTGACCTGACATTTGGAATTTCAGGTACCCACCTAAATCGGGTTCATTTTTGGATAGCAGCTGCTTATGTGTGTGACACACAGGATTCCCTCATGGACCCACTCTGGCCAAGATGCAGCCCTATTCTTTCTATTCTTTTCAAAAGAGGACAAACAGTGAGAACTAAGCAAGACTACTCAATGTCCTGGTACTTGACAGCAGTACTGAACCAAAACCTCCTCTCTTTTTGACAATTTCCTTCAATGTATTTTAAACTTCAATGCTCCCTTCAAAACCTGGAGAGTCAAGAAATCTATAAGCAGTAAGTTGAAGGTGGGATGGGCAGAATGTGCTTGCCTGTTTACACAGATCCCTGGAAAGCCAACAGACCACCAGATGTTCATTAGCCGGAGACTAAAACCTGCTTTTCCAGAGGGGGATAGAACAGTGGTGCATTACAGTACAACGCTAATAACATGTTTAGGCTTTCACTTGGATCCTCAAACTTGCTGTGTAAGAAATAAGCAAAGCAAACCCTTCAGATCATGAAGTGATGGATGGATATATTTTACAGCCATGAGGGTGGGAGGAGAAAAAGGCTCTGTTCAATTAGACTGACCTAATTTCATTTCTGAAAGTGCCATCCTTTTCAGCCTGTCTTACTTCAGAGAATGATCCTGCATTGCCAAGGCCATGTTCTCTAGTTGAATCTCTCAATTGAATTAGCAGTTTCAAAGCCAACCTCAGTACAGCCAGTGCCAGAACTGTGTGTGAAATCTTCCAAATTAATTTAAACAGCCATCTCTCATTGATCAAGAAACTAGTTAAACCAGTGACACTGTGAGGATCCGTAAAGTCTTATTGAAAAAGTTAATTTTTGAATTCTGAGCAATGTTACATCTTCTCTGTTGCTGCTTGAAAATTATAGGTTGCAATTAGAAACAGCAGACCAAGAAACTTGGCCTAAATGATCCTTGCAAAATAAACAAAGAATATCCCATCAGTTTTCTTTTATCCATGGGAGAGAGCAGCCTCACAGTGTTGAGAGATAATTCACTGCATAAGTAAAAAGTGATGATGGTAATTGAATATTCCAACCCTCACTTCCACATTGCCACCACAAAACCAACCTCAAACCACAGTGTGTGATGACAAATGACCTGCTGCAGTTCATTCCCCTGCTTTTAGAGCTTCCTCATTGCTATTCCAAACAGCTAAAATGGGGCTGCACCCATAATTAGCAACTTCCTCTCTTCCCTTGCATGTGCACAAAATGTAATTGATTACTTGCAAGACAGCCATCAAGAGCTGTTCCAGTGCTCACACACCCACAACCCAAGGGTACCTTCAGCTCTTGTGGCTGTTGTGTTTCCTTTCTCCTGTGTGTATCCCTGGCCATCTCAGCACTTCTGTTTGCCCAAATTAGAACATAAAAGGTGGTCTGTAATGCAGTAAGACTGGGATACAGGTTCCAGGTTACCTTTGCTCCAGTTTTATTCTTAGGAATAAGCTTGCTTGTCTGCTGTGGATCTCCACTCCATGGGCTATAAACAGAGCCAGTATGCTTGGCTGTAGCTTACATGCCTGTACATGGACACCTGGGTTTACTTGCCTTAAAATACAACCTGAGTGTCTTAAACAATATCTGAGAGAGATTTCTCACAACACAAGTGGGAAATAATCCCTAAATGCATTTAATTCCGTGGCAGGGGCTTCACAGAGATCAGGTCTTGGCCTACTGTTTTCAAATATTGAAAAAAATCCTGAGGAAACATGGAACTAAATAATTATAAACTTGCAAATAAGTCAAATAATATGAACTCTCACCTCTGGCAAAAGATTTGGCAATTAGATGGCTTTCTAAACTAAAAATGGTACTGTAAAAACAAGTTAATTTCCAGCTATTCTATGGCCCATATACTACACAGACTAGATTGCAGCTTTTCCAACTCTACAGTGCATGAATAACTCATTTCACTCCTGAAACACTTTTCCTTGTATTCCCCTCTTCAAAACCCTTCAGTATAGCAACAATTGCCTTCACCTGCTTCTGTAATGCCTTTCTACATAGAGTCTCTTTCTAGCCCTATTGCCTCCCTGTCTTGGCATATGCCCTGGCTACTCTGGGAAAGGCTTTGCTGAACTGAATTTTCTATTAGTTCTTGCTGCAGCACAATTGTCTCTTTTCTCTTTTCTTATGCTCTTCTTCCCATATCCCCATTAGGAAGCTTCACAGGTTCTCCCATCTGATCTTCATGGTCACACAGCAGGTTGAGGAGAAGAATTCTTTGCACGTTGGCAAATTATCTATAAACACCCACTTTTCTAGCATGCTTGCTTGCAGCATGACTCAAACCACAGAACTCTTACACAGCAAGCAAACAGCCTTAAGAATAGGATTTATATCTGACAGACATCAGCATTTTCTTAGGCTTTAATTTCTTCAGAACTTCTTTTTTGAACACAGCAAGTAAAACAAGCCTCAACATCAAAAAGAGTTTAGCACACAGGACTAATTTGATTTGTGTTTGTTGCAGCATTAGCAGTGATAATGACATTTAACAGCCACACACTCTCCCAAGTCTCTTTGATAAACTAATCCTTTACCTCTTTACCTCCTTTATTTTCTTAATGCTTCTTCTGTTCTTAAAACCTCTTAGGAAAGGAGGATGCTTGAATCAGGAGATGCTAGAAGACTGTTGAGTGTTTGATGGCAGCAGGCATCCTGAAGAATATTTGTACTTTTCCAGGGTAACCAAATCATTATTTCACCATAAACATTGAGTAAGGACCTTCAAGAAATACCTTAATTCTAGGGATATGTTTGTGCTACTTACAGAAGTATTAAACTGAAGTATTAACATTTCTGCAAAGACAAACAGAAAACCAGCCAGTGCTCAAAACCCTTCTCTGTGTACCTTGCCACAATCAGCCCACAGGAACTTAGATATTAATTCAGTCACCTGCAACATTAAATGCATTGCAGTTTCCAAAAACTGACATTCACTACAGGGTCAACAAAAGCTAAGAAAATTAACAATTCTGACCATAAAGGTCATGCTCTCTAAGTGCAGAGCAGTGATGAGCAGTGCTCCTCAGGAGTCAGGGGATGTTAAACATCCAAGGCATGCACAGTGGGATTGAAGGCACCCTCAGCAAGTTTGCTGATGGCACCAAGTGCCGTGGGCCCACTGGAGGGAAGGGATGCCATCCAGAGGGACTGCAAAAGCCTTCAGAGGTGAGTTTGCACAAACCTCATGAAGTTCAAGGCTGAGTGCAAGGTCCTGCATGAGTGTCAGGGTATTCCCTCTAATTTTGTAACCTTCCTGTTCATAGATGCAGAATGTTTTCCTATACAAAATATCCCTGTTTTCTCTGTTGTCCCCCATCTCTATTTTTACACAAGCAGGGCTATGCCATGCTACAAGTTCACTGCTGTGAGTCCTCTCTTTTGCTCTAGGCTAAACACCCTGCTGAATGTACAAAGCTCATTTCATCCTGCCTCACCTGAGCAATACAAAACTTAATACAGTAGGAAAAAAAAAAAAAAGATCTGGTGATTTCTAACACTTGGATACCCATCAATTGCCTGTCTGATTTGATAAAAACCTTTTCAGCAACTGCCACTGCTGAATGCAACTCTAGATCATCAATGCTTACTGCAAAAATTCTACACTACTCTTTCTTGACAGATATTATTATCCATCTTCCTTGGGGCTAAAATTTCCATCTAACAGTATCTGTAGCCTGAAAGGATTATTTTTGGTCTCTGCCTTCCACTTCACTTGCCTAAAGGGAAGAAGCTAAAGTCCTGTATACACATAATTAGATGCATTTCTACTCTTCAAAATATTGCAGAAGCACTTTCTGTTAGATTATGAGATTTGTTCAAAGAAAGGCAGCAACATCAGAATTGTTTAGTCTGGCATGCAAAGTATGGATCCTAAATACTGAGTTGGATCATCATTTCTCTCAATTATGCTCTGGTAGTTTGCATTAGATAGACCCTTTGCATTTATATCACAGAAGCTGAGTTGGACAGCCTTACACCTCCACCCTTCCCAAAAATTACCCTGCAGTCACAAGGTTGGATAACCCAGTTTACTTGCACCTATTGTAATCTTATGACTTCATGGCAGTTACGGCTATAAACGCCTACACCCTAATTTGCTATTTCAAAACTAGAAATACAAAAGCCACCCTCTGAAATAGAAGAAAACAAATTATGTCAAAGAGGGAACACTATAACCATTGGACAGACAACTCCTCACTGCCAACAGACATTTTTACAGAGGACCATGGTTTTCATTATCTCTGTCTTGCCTCAAGAGAAATCTAGACGCTAAAAGAAATTACAGCCTTAACCAAAGCCATCAGGCATCAACCACTTGTATCTCTGATAAAATGCTTTTTTCTCTGAAGTGCATCCGGGAAGCTGCCTATAATTGGAAACATTAGAGGAACCACACAGAAGCAAATGCAGCTTGAGTGTCAGACAACCATTACCATGCAAAATGCACTAAAAGCTTGCAGCTAAGAGCTGAATACTTAGAGGTTGAGCCATTTAGAAAATAATGCAAGCATATCTGCACCTTTCATCCATTTCTTTACAATGTGTAAATGAATGCCTCTCATCAAAACATTTAAGCCATCTTTCAGCAGACTAACTAACATTTTAATAAAATGACCTCTTTCCCTCAAAAAAATTTCATTTTCCCCCTAACAGGATAGCAGACCATCACATAACACATGATATGTTAGGCTTGGTGTTAACTACTACTTTTACCAGGAGAAGCAACAAAAGGAAGGTTTTATCTAATAAGATATTCAAATATTTTGAAATTGGATACCATCTCCAGAGCTGAATACATTAAGGATTGCTCCTGTACTAAATGTGACAGAAAAGAAAGCTAGTGCTGGCTGCTACCTCCGCTGGGCAGCACATATTTGCACCACCCACACTGGGCTGGGTTCTTTCCTTCCATCCTGTCACCACTGCCAGAAGCCCTCCTCCAAAATACAGATACCACCTCAAAAATTGTCTCATGAAAGAACATGAGAGCTAGTTTATCTGAATTTTGGAAATAGGCTCCTGAAAGTTATGGCTATCCTTTTTTCTCAAGGCAAACTCCTATCCCAGTCTAGGTGGTGAAAATGATGGAATGACCAGGGGAGGAAAAGGCCTGCCACAGCTTTCTATCCTGGCACATTTGGTGTGGAAGCAATCCTCCAACATATTCAGTTTTGCAGGTGATGTCCCAGCTTGGCTCTAGTGGAGCATTCAGTGCTGGATCTTGGGTCTGCGAGAGTCAAATAGGTTATGGTGCACAGACATGAGCAGGAAAGCGCACAGCGCCAGTTTTTGTGATGCAGCTCAAGGGCTGTGACTTAGGGAGCCTTCAACAGCTTTCTCACCAGGCACATGAGTGAGGTGCAAATTAAGGGTTGCAAATAGAAGGTCAGAGTCAGCAAAAGCCTTTTGTCCTGGCCCATTTTCTTTGTGATGTCTAGTAATGTCTAAGTGTTTCTAACCTTGGATCTTCCCTTAGGATTGATTAGAAAGCAAACACAGCACACTTAATTCTTTTGCGAGTACACAGCGTCATCTGGTGGAGCTGAACGGGGACCGTGAGAAGGTGTAATACATCAGGTTTTTTTTTTTGGGTTTTTTTTTTTTTTTTTTTTGTTGGTTTTTTTTTTTTTTTTTTTTTGTCCTGGCACCTTCAGAGTGGGAGCAGTTGAGGGGTTCAGTTTAGGATTTTGGCACTGTGAGAGTGAAAGGATGTGATCCTCCGTGTACTTGGCAGCAAGGAAAGTGGATAGTCTCAGTGTTGGTGGCACAATTTACATCCAAAAGTGAATAGGTTTTGCTGGCTTTACCTGTCCTTGCCAGCCTGTTACCAGAACCTCATTTAACTTTTTCTTTGGGCATGTGCTGTTGCTTCTTGTTACATGACTTGCCAAAAAACCCTCCTTTGTAGTCTTTATTTGTTTCTCCACAGGTTCCAGCTACATTTATCATCCCATGTACATCCTATATATCATCCTATGTACCTTTATATTGTTATATTTTTTGCTAGTTCGTTTCTAAGCTCTGTTCAGCAGCTTCAAGGGAATTGAAAATTTCCATTCTCTATGTTATTTCTATCTCTGTGTTAAGGGGATAAAGGACAGGAAATGTAAGGGGAAAAGGTGAAGTAATTGGGCTTTCAAGCATGAAGTAATTGGCTGCTCATGCAGAAATTAATTGAAAATTTATTAACACCTTTGTGAAACAAAGGAGAGACATTGTTCTGCATTTTGAGAAAACATCTGGCAGAATCAGTCCCAGAAAAGAGATTTTCAGGGTCTGAAAGGTCACAATCCTGAAAGAAAGGCAACTTCAGTATTTCTAAGAATTGCTTTCCTTTTTACAAGGACATGTTTCCCCAGGGGAATTCTGTACTAACATAATAAAATATTCAGCTTCTGAAAAGTGCAGAGAGGATCACAAAGGGCTGTAGGAGAACCGTGTCTAGAAAGTCCCCACTCCCTGCAATGAGATTATTTGATTGCAGGACTATCCCCTCACTGTTGGGCAAGAATAAGAGAAACTGTAGGCCTTGAACTCTTCTTACATTTTGAATTCATGATGCTGCTCACACTATTTAAGAAACTTGATTTTCTTAATTTAGCAAATGGGTGCAATTTCTGTTTATCCTGTTACAAAAGACGGGGTTCAAATCCCATCATTTTTCAGTGAGAATAAAATGTGTTCCACTCTATGGATTTTATGCCTTTCCATTCTGTTCTGATGTATTTAATTCCATTAAATTCCACACCACTCCATTGCATTCCATGCCATTTTATGAGGTTCCGTTCCATTCCATTCCATTCCATTCCATTCCATTCCATTGAAATGAATTTCAGCCAATTCCACTCCACTCCACTCCACTCCACTCCACTCCACTCCACTCCACTCCACTCCACTCCACTCCACTCCACTCCACTCCACTCCACTCCACTCCACTCCACTCCACTCCACTCCACTCCACTCCACTCCACTCCACTCCACTCCATTTCTGGAATGTTGGGTGCAGGGACAATATCCATCACCAATGAAGTGGTTTGGATACCTCAGCCATCCTTCTTTCTGGCTGCACTAATCCTGAGCCTCACACCAGTGTATTTTAAAAGCAGAGATGTCAGGGAGTGAGGACAGGATTCTTGTCCCTTGCCTGTCTTGGAATGCTCCTGGCTACCGTGGTGTTCAGCTGCTGAGAGAACAAAGAGAGGTGAATCTCCACAGGATGGCAGTAAAACCCAGCACGTTCCTCATCTTTGGGGTGAGGATAAAAAGGACTTCAACATACGAGCCTGCATTAGCTCCTGAACTGTTTCTAGGACCACAAATTAATTGTTTACCATCTAAGTGGTTTGGTTTTCTATCTCACATTTGTATATGTGTGTTCATGTGCAGGAATGGCATCTCCAAGTTCAAGCTAGAAGAGACATAATATCAGCCAAGTAAAGCTAATTTTTGTCTACCCACCTGCTTGAATAAAAGTGCCCCAAAAGAACATTCCTCAGTTCTTTTTCAACCCTGAAGGTGTGTAGCTCTGTCCTTCCTTTCAGGCCAAATTGCATGGTATGGAAGGAAAGCTGAGGTCTCCTGGCAAAAGCAGCTGGGGTTGGGATAGAGCAGAAAATCAGGCAAGAAAGGGAAACTGCAGAATGGGAAAACAGCAAGCAGGAAAAAATAAAATATTTTGAAGAAAGTTTATGTTAAAAAAAAAAAAAGCAAAAACTTGCTAAAGAACCAAAACCATAAAAGCTTGATGTACAGATAACTACAGCCCAAAGGAGGGGAGAAGTGAGAAAATAGGAGTGGAACTAGAGGCTTGGATTGTCCCTGGATGTACAGAAATCTCATACATTTGTTGAGGCACGAGGCTTTCCCTTGTGCTGATTGATCACTCACTTGCCAGCTGAAGAACAGACAGGTGAGCTCACTGATAGGTTTGATTGTCCAAATTCCCTGCAATTCACATCACAGAGTACTGACAGAGGAAGGACCAGGTTTCAAAGTAGTCAAAAAACTCCACTGAGCAGTGGTGGGTGGGCTGCACTTCCTGAACAGGAGGTGGTTGCTGGCAGGTCGTTTATGTCATTTCTCTGTCCTTCCTGACAGACCCAGTCTCTTGCCCATCATTTATGTCTTTTAGCTGAGCAAATGCCAAAGTTTCTGGGGCAGGGACTGTAATTTTCTACATATGTATAGACAGAGTTCTGGTCTTAATTTGAGAGCACCATGTACAGTAATTTCACGATTATAAGCCGCACTGATTATAAGCCGCACTTCTGGGTTTCAGCAACTTTTTGGTTTTTGTCCATACATAAGCCGCACCTGATTATAAGCCCCATGTTACAATACAGAGTGTGATAAAAGGTATCTGTTCTATCACCATCTGTTGAGGGTGGGGACAGTGATCCTTATCTCAATGGCAGATAATTTGCTAATGGGCCATCCATTGAAACCAGGCAAGGCATTGTTCTTTATCTTTTCACACCCCATCCTTCCTCCAGCCAGTCATTGTCTGCTAATGGCCCATTGAGTCCCACTGCGTGACTGATAAAATTACTGCATCCCATTGGAAGCTGCTCCAGCCAGGGGGAAGAGCCCAACATTTCTTACCAAGATAAAAACAGAGGTTTTGGGACAATAAGGTAGCCCCTTTCTCCACTGGACTCCAGAGGAAAACCAGATTTCTCCACATCACCACTGGACCTCCAGAGGGAAACTGCACCTTCTGCAGGAGCACTGCTCCAACTGAGCCACATCTGTCACTGCAAGGGGACTGCAATCACCATTTAATGGGACTGCTACCAACACCCCGCCTGACGGTGTCAGGTTGTACTCTGACTGTGTCAGGGTTTGGAGTTTGTTTCTTTGTAGTACTGTATTTCTATTTTAATTTCCTAGTAAAGAACTGTTATTCCTAATTCCCATATCTTTGCCTGAAAGCCCCTTGATTTCAAAATTATAATCATTTGGAGAGAGGGGGTTTACATTCTCCATTTCAAAGAGAAGCTCCTGCCTTTCTCAGCAGACACCTGTCCTCCAAACTAAAACAGCAACTTTTCGTTCTTTGTCCATAGATAAGCCGCACCTGATTATAAGCCGCACTTTGGGTTCGGACCAAAATTTTAGTCAAAATGGTGTGGCTTATAATCGTGAAATTACTGTACTTACTCTAAAAGTTTTTGTGACAGATCAAGGGTCTGAGAGAACTGCAGGGAGACAACAGAGGGGTTTGGAGTCAGCATGTGGGTGTGCAAAAATTAGGCCCTGTGATACCCAACTGCAAATCTCACCTGGGTTTTGCACCCTTGTCTGCACCATTACTGCTGCCTGCAGGGCTTTTAGGGGCTTTGCTGACTGCCAGCCTGTCTAACAGGGGACCTCATCTGGAGTCACAGACCTGCAGCCAGCCCTGTCCATGGGCTGCACTGCTGTTACAGTGCCTGGATATGGCCCTGGGAAATGTTCCAAGGAGCTGCTTCTGAATTGCTCTAACCTAGGAGATCGAGCAGGTGATGCTGTGCAGCTATTTGAGAGTTTACATCCATGCACATTTGTCTATTAATGTAGCTGTTCTCACAGACATTAAGAAAAGTTTAAGCTGTGGCTCATTTTGTGACTGAGCTGGTTGTCCATGAACTGCTTGCTTTGATTATTGGTTACTTGGTAAGTGTGGTTTCCCTAACTCACTTGTTTTATCTCCTCACTATCACTTGTTTTATCTACTGCTTGATTTGCTAATAACCTTTCTGAATAAGAAAGTTAATGATTAGCAGCTAATACATAATTACAGAGTGAATGTTCTGGCAAGTATTTTATGAGAGAATGTGCAGATAATACATTGTTCTATTACAGCACCCTCACTTCTTGTCTCCATCAGGCATTTGAACTCTTTTTTTTTTTTTTTTTTTCCCAGAGACAACCAAGCCATAAATTTCTTGGTTTTGGTTGCAAATGGGAATGTAGTGTATAGTAGGAAAGAGAGAGTATGACAGCACTTGCTCTGCACTGGGATCTGACAGTGCTGTTTTCCCACTCAACTTTTGTTCTGTCAAAGTGGTGGGGGAAAAAAGTTGTTGAGGTTGGTCAACCTGAACCATCAGCTAATTACAGGTAATGATGTTTGACACAGCACATGTTGATCTCTGGATTATTTATCTCCTCTTGGTGTTTGATCAAAGAGTAAAATCACTCCCTGTCTTCTGTCAGAGCTTTTGGAATCTAGCCACAAATTCTTGCAGAGAGAATTTCATTAAAAGAATTGTATGCATGCATGACCAAGATATGGAGTCAAACATAGCGTCAGAAAACAAAGACCTCATTTAAGAATTTACGGGAAATTTGAAGTATTATTTAATTCCTAATGGATCCAGAGCCAATATAAGGGTTTTTTAGTAGTCTATTTATTGAAGCAAATGCATTTGAGGATCAGAGCATTGATGCTGTTTGTTAAATCTACTTTTGGTAAACAGTGTGGAATTAAATAAATTTTTATGATGTGTGCTTTTGAGGGCATAGTAGAGGTAGAACTTGCAGCTGATGCTCATCAGCATGCAGGAGATGTTTGGTAATTGGTGGGTGAGAGTTGCAGAGCAATGCTGCTCTTTGCTGTCTCAAGCTGAGATGAGAAATTCCATACATTGAGTCTGACTTCAGAACTATGCAGCCCTGGTTACTCCCACTGATGTCAATCCACATTTCCAGACTTGAGCAGCTTTGAAAGCCCAGCTCCAGGGCAGACAGGAGGGTAGGTAAGTGGGAAATTCATGTTACTTTGAAATGCTGGAGGAAGGCATCCAACCAATTGATGGTTTCACTCTTGACATTACTGCTATTACAAAGGAGGGATTGGGAAAGGAATTTCTGATAAACATTGGAATTAATTGAATAACTGGGTAGGTCTTTTATTGTTCAGAGCAACTGCAATCAAAATAGTGAGGATACAAAATTGCAAATATTTCTTAGGATTCACAAAGCAGATTTTACTCTTTGGTATAGCATGAACTTAGCCACTCTATCTTTCCATGGAAGAGTTAAAGGCTGCATTTCTTAACTGTAGTAGATAAAAATTGTAACAACAAGTGAGGAAAATGTATTTCAAGTATTTGAAAATGGGTTTTATTTACATAACTTACACTGCTTACAAGACTCCTGTAAAATGTCTTTTCATAGGTAGTACATTGGTTCACATGTAAAAGAGGGGAGTAAACAGCCACCTTTGTGCAGAGCATCCCCTTCCCATTGTTGTTACTGATTTCCAGGAGGTTACAGGTTCACAGTCTAGGACATGATTTCTGAAAAGCAATAATTACATCCCACACAAAGCTCTTCCACCTGACTCTGGTCATCACCTCCCAGGGATGGAAAATCAGTGCACTGCTCCAGAGTGTGGTTGCTTGTAAACATCTTTATATAGCATTCAGAAAGTCTGGATTTGGAAGTTTTCTTAACATAACCATCAAATAAATAAGTCAGCAGTGATACTAGATGCCAAAACCCAGCTTTTCTTCTTCCATATACAAAGCATATTCCTTTAAAGTAGGACACACAAATTGTTTTGGAGACGAAACCTAAATCCAGATCTTAGCTCTGCAAAATCATACTGCTTTTAAATCAGAGAATCAGAGAATAATTTAGGTTGGAAGAGACCTTAAACATGGTCTAGTTTAAACTCCTCTGCCACAGGCAAGGACATCTTCCACTAGACCACATTGCTCAGAGCTCCATCCAATCCTGCCTTGAACTCTGCCCGGGATGGAGCACCAACAACTCTGTGCAGGCTGTTCCAGTGCCTCGCCACTCTCACAAAAAATAATTTCTTCCTAATATCCAATCTATTTTTTTTTTAACTTAAGGACATTAAGAATAGAAAAAATAACAGAAAAGAACAGTATAAGTTTTCTTTATACAGTAAACTTAAAAATAGCCGGGAGGGCACATGTATATCAGATTGATTCTGTGACAGAAAAATTATCACGGTGTGAAGGCACTTAAAAATCAAAACTTTTAACAAAGGTTTTAGTGTTTTCTGACATTGCTTGTTGGATAGTGGAGCTGAATAAGAAAAGACATTTCCAACCCATAAAAATAGTCTCTTTTAAGGGACACTCAAATAATTCAAAAAAATTGAAATGCCAGGATTTGTGTTGTTTCACTATCCTCCTCCCTTTCCCAAACAGTTCTAACTGCTGTAACAGTCTCTTGGGATGCAATCGTGCTGGAAACCGTTTGAGGCACCTGCTCCAGGGGAATGCAAGGGTGTTATGTAGGTTTCTTTTCACAAATATTCTTTAATGTCAGCACAAATTTATACTTCAATGCTCTATGTTGGGCAGTGTTCAGAGGAAGAAAGCCCTGTGCAATCCAATATTAGAGCTTCTTCCAGACTGCAGCTCCAGGAGCTGTAGTTACATGCTGGAGAGCAGATGTTCTTCCTTAATTCTTGGACTTCTTGCATTGTGACATTGGTAATTCATGGTCTAGGGAAGTAATATGGTTCAGATTAAAGCTATAAATAAATTCAGCAGCAAACCAGGAGTTGTGGTGCTACCTGTTTATTACCCAAAGCTGATTCCTGGTGCCTGCTCTTGTAGACTCCTACTTAGGACCTAAACTGTTTTCCAAAAGGAATGAAAACTTTCATATGCAGTTCTAGTAAGCATGTGTTTGTATTCACATAAAAAATGCACATGTACTGCTGGATTGTGCTACTGATATATCATACTTTGTTTCTTGATGCCAAAACAGCCACTATCAAATTGAATAATGCTCTTATAATTTATACTGTTTTTATAAATGATCTGGATGCAGGGATAGAATGCACACTGAATAAGTTTGCTGGTGATACTAAACTAGGAGGAGCCATGGATTCCCTTGAGGGCAGAGAGCTCTAGATAGGCTACAGAGCTGGGCAATCACCACTGTAACAAATGTAATGAGACCAAGTGCTGGATTCTCCATGTGGGATGGGGTAATACTGGTTATATGTACACAGTGGAGGATGAGAGGCTGGAGAGCAGCCCAGCAGAAAGCAGTCTGGGGCTCTGGGCTGATGGCAAATTGACTATGAGTCAGTAGTGTGTCCTGGCAGCTGATTCTATCTAGGCACTGAGGTTTATTGATTATTTATTGTATAGATGGTCTCACTTTGAGAGGAGTGTGGAAAACGTGCAGGTTCTGCGGCCCCATTGGTGAGAGCAAATTATTGTCAAGTGTTTCTTTAAGATGTTGCTCAGATTAAATGCCTAATCTCAAAACAGCTGCAGTTTGCTGAGGTGAAGGCTGCCCTTGGCTAGCATTTTTTACAAGCATAAAATGGCAGATCAACACCACAAATTCCATTAGAACTATCTATTTTATTCCCTGAAATTTTTCTGTTGCTAAGTCAACATTTCTCCATCTTGAAGGCCAGTTGCAATTTATGTATCATTATTAAGTAGGTACTTGAAATGAATTAAAAGCAGCAGTAAGAGCTCAAATTGCTGTTCTGTTCCGCTCCATCTCTCTGGATTAGACTTTGCAAATACCTGACTAAATTATCTACCAGGATGTGTCCTGTTCAAAGGGGGTGTTTATTGTGATGATTTCTGTTCCATTAAGGCATGAAAAATGAAGTTCAGGGCTCTTTTTGTGTGATGTTCTGTAGAGAAGGTCAGCTCATCTGGTAAAGTGAAGTGGAAATATGACTCATGAAATACAAAGCAAAGCCTCAAAGTCTGTGGTTTCCAGAGGCAGCCTCACAAATTATCCATGTATAAGGGATCACTCAAAGGTAGAGAGATAGTCAGATAGATGGATGGATGGATAGATAGATAGATAGATAGATAGATAGATAGATAGATAGATAGATAGATAGATGGAATTGAGAATTTAACCCATGGAAGTATGCATGAATACACAATGAGTTCAGCAACCCACCAACAATCTTTCTTATCTGCTTGTTAATTCAGGTCATGAACAAATGCCATCTCTGTGGAACAGCAGGTGCCTGATGCTTCAGAAACTCATGTATGGACCTGTTGTAACCCTATACCCTGCTACTTTAAGAATGGTATGTCCCTTTAACCCTGTAACCCCTGCAAGACCGATGGACTGACCCCTGCGATGGGATTGGCAAGAAGCCAAGACTGACCCCTCCCCTTTCCTGACCCTTAAAAACCTGAGCCCTCGTTGGGCACCTCCTCTTTACTCTCTTTTTCTCCTGCTCTCTTTCTCTCCTGCTTTGCCCACATGGAAGCCTAAGAATTAAACCATCCCTGAGATAAAGAGCCTCTGATATCTCATCTGTTCTACATGATACGATCGCAGGCCAGCTCTGCAGGATATTTGGGGAGCAGAGCGAGGGCCAGGGTGTTGTATCATGGACCAATTTTTAAAATTTGTTGGATAATATTTTTTTGTTTGTTCTCTTTGTGGACGAAGCAGGGACAGCTCTCCTGTTAGCAGCAGCTGAGCTTGGGCAATACAGAAGACATATTTTAAAAAATTTTCCATCCCAGATGTTTCCTCACTATCTGAAGCAGCCATGTTTAGGAATCAGTGCATTATCCAAACTCATTTATTCCATCCTTTTAATCTTACTTGGATAAATGGATTATCTAGATAATATTTTTGAGGTACTAAACTGTGTTTAAAATTTAATAGGTAATTATCACTTTATTGAGTCTGTCTGTTTACTAGAATATTTTTGTAGACTCTTAATAACCCTGAAGACATTACAACATAGTAAAAGATATTTCGGTGGTGTACCTACAACGACCCTTATTGAGACAAGCTGAAAATTTTACGGGGTAAATTTGGGACCAGTATTTCAGAGACAGTGCAAACTTTATCTGTTTGCCTTTCCTGAGCAAGCCAGGAGTTAGTTCACTGCCTCAGAGATCCTACAGCTATTTCTCTCCTCTCATCACTGCAGAACTCTGAACAGAAATCTTCTGATCAACAGGAAGGGGAGAGAATTCAGTTTAGTGTTGAATTAATGGGACCAGCAAAATTTGTGTAACATTTAACAACCAATTGAGGGAAAGCCACATTTCTATCACAGAAGAAAATGAAAGGCAGCAGTAGCAGAGTTAGACTTTATTGGGTCTTTCTGGGGACAGAGTTTAATAATAGCTGGTAAAATGACAGAATTAATACCATACTATATTGTCTGAAAGCACAGAGACAAGGTTTATTTTTTCAGTAATTTCTTTGCACTGACAAATGATCTCTGGTTACATTGCTCATTACTTCTTTCAAACATGCGTCAAACTACGTTTAAAGAGGATGAGAGAAACAGAGAGGTGGGAAAAGCTAGCAAAAAAAGCAGTGTCTGACTCATCTATCTGCATATGAAGTCCTGCACTGTGTCATGGAGGTTTCTAAAACTGAGACAAGTAATATTTATTCAAATGCTATTTATTTTATAAACCTGCATAGACAGGTAGAGCCAATTAAAGCTCCATCACCATTAACATCACAGAATTTGGTACATTAGAATGTACTAAAAAATACAGTCAAGAGGCCATGCTCTTTGTGGTTACATGGTTGCCATTTGGGACAAATGCTCTACTTGTGAGCTATTTCCCCGTCCCTCTATTTCGGGAACACTGCCAAATTTTGGCATCTCTTTTTTTAGTTTCTATTCCCCATGCCAACATTGAAAAATGGGACCTGTAACAGCTTGGGGCAGGACTAGTGTTTGAAGATGCACATCCAGCCCTTCCAGTCAGCCTCAGTGCTGAGCCAGAAAAGCCATAAAGGCCATAGGGCACCCCTGGGCATCCTGATGGAGCTTTGTCTCTGACCCCTTCATGCCTTGTTTGACTTGTTCCTAGATGTGATCCAGAGCCCTGGGTGGGCCACAGCCCCCTTCCCTCCCTGCAGGTGCTTGAGGAGGGTTCTTGCTTTGCCCTTAAGCAAGGACATTTTAGAGAAAATAATGGTAGCAATGGATAACAGAGCAGACAGTTCAGGTAGGATTAAAGTCTTCATTCATTGACATCACTACAGAATTTCTGTAGAACATAAACACCTTGAAATAATATTATCTTTTAGATTTATTGCACTTTTAATTATGCTGTCCTAAACATGCAGCACTGTCATAGCGTATACATATTCTATACATTGAGCCCTGCAGCTAGCTAGGACTAACTTGAAACCCAACCAGAAATCATATTTTCACACTCTGGAAATCTGTTTTAACTGGGAAAAAGTGTTTTATGACGCTTCAGTTTATCTGGGGAAGTATGTATAATTATAACTTTTAAATTTCTGTCAGCAGCAAGAAGAAATTTTTTCTTTTAGCTTTAAAAAAAATAGGTCTAAACATTTCTACAGTAAATCATTGAAAGTGTTAAAAAAAAAAGAGGAATAGAGAGTAGAGGCTTCATGGTTTGACTTTCTACATCCCATGGAAACCATAAGAAATTTGGGAACGGTAAAGGTTTGCCCTAAAATGTCTCTTAAACAAGATTTCAAATATTCCAGAAGGTAATTGCATCCCCTAAATAGCTTTGACTCTTTTACTAAGGACTTAGATCTTCCTAAGACCTCACAGAAGTCAGTACTTCACCCTCCTCGTTCCTTCCCTGCAGTGTCCTTGGCCACATGGCAAACTCAGAAGGTGCAGTCCATGTCTCCATCCCCTTTTGGGGTTTGGCATGTACCATTATGGGTGTTTTACAGAACCTGTAAGTCTGTGAAGGCATTTTGTCCCAGCTGACCTGTGAAGCTGAGGTTTAAATTTGGGTACCTGCATACCAAGAGCTCCCTTCTGTCTTCAAGGCCCTCCTGACCTGCTTGGTCTGTCTGAGCGCAGCTCCTTCCTCATGGCAGGCTGAAGCAGTCCAACACAAAGGTAGTTTGGATAGAGGGGCAGAAGGGCTTAGGACTTGGGGCTCTGGGAAGATGCAAACTCAAAATGGACTCCTCCTGCATTCAGGTTAGGGAGAATTGGCAGTGGGTATGACTGTGTGATGAACCTTTGGTACCTCCACCTTTATGGTAATCCCTAGTTTAAAAAAAAATCATTGGTTGTGTCAGTCTGTTTTTCTTCACTCAGCATTTCTCCTTAGGAGATCACTCTCTCCCGACCAACCTGTGCTCTCTCTTCAATTATTTGGTCAAAGGAATGTGAGAAGGAAGGGAAAATGTCAGGCTTGGGATCAGGCTGAGTGCTTTTACTGGAAGTTAGTGACAATCTGAGGTAGCCATGGATTGTTTTAAGTCAGGTTGTCAAGGCTGTGATGTGTTTGACATACATGAGGTTTATGGCTGTGCTGTTATGTGGAGATACATGGTGGAGCTAATGCTTTTGGCTTTGTCCTTGTGTCTAAACAGAAGTGTTTATCTAAATAGATACTTTGCTAAGCCGTGACCCCAGGCCATGTTTGCCTGGTGGAGAAATGCATTATGTGGCACTGACTGGCATGATGCAGGATCCACATGTAATGCTAAACTAAAAGACTTTCTAACTTGTCAGCACTGTTCCTGGGCAAATCCATGTTCTGGAAAAATTTGTATTGGGTTTTTTTACATTCTGAAGCCCCATCCAACAATGAACCTGTTGTTTAAGTCTTCTGTTACAGTGAATCTGGTGTTTACTTTTGTACTAATGACTGGGAATATCAGCTTTTTATAACTGTGTGTGGCAAGGAAAACTTCCATAATCAGTGGGGCCCTACTTCAATTTCAGTTATATTTGCAAGGTTATGCTGGCAAAAATTAGTAAGATTATGAAGACAGCTTTAATAAGGTTATGAGGATAGTATACATTTAATATATTATCTAAAATATACTTAGTTTATTAACAGCAAGGGGGCTACAGGGAACCAGGGGAGGGATTCTTGGTAGAATCAGGAACTGTAGTGATAGAACAGGGAGGAATGGGCACCAAGTGACAGAGGGGAAATTTAGGTTAGATATTAGGAAGAAATTATTTTCTTTGCTGTGAGGATGGTGAGATACTAGAACAGGTTGCAGCAGGTTGCCCAGGGAAGTTGTGAATGCCCCATCCCTGGAAGTGTTCAAAAGTGGATATTTTTCTAATGTAACTTTTACACTGCCCTAAAATTAACAGAACCTATTAAGGCAGGAGCACCTACCCTAGGTGTGATCAGCTCAAGATGGACAATGTGGATGTGAAGTCCCTTTCTGGGGAACATTCATCTCTCTGGGACAGAACTATCAAGTGAGACCCTGTATTTCTTCAGGGGATTCTCTGGAAAGCAGGCTTAAATTTCTGTTCCACCATCAACTTCCTTTTGTCAAAAATCACTGCACCGAAGCACATATACTAAAATGTGCAAAGATGTCACACTGTCATTATGATTTACTACATACACTGAGATTATTTCTGATGGTACAGGAATATTCATGTTGAAACACCTCAGTGTCCCTCTTTCCCAGCTGGTTTTTTTAATGTGGAAGTTCTGGCAAACAATAATATGATCTGGGAATACAATAACATGATCTGGGAAATTGAAGAAGATTGTTCCTGTGCTGAAAATAAACACAACTGTTGTTCATAGCAGAGTATTAAATTCAGAATTTTAAAATAAATTTTCCTTCGAATTTTGAAGTAATCAACTTCCCTTTCATGTAACTATTACACAGTTCAAAACAGTCAACAATATTTATTAAATTGTGTGACCTTTCAGAGAAAACAAGTGCCTTTTTGATGTTTTTAATTTAAATGGAAAGCCAAACCCCAAAATTATTTTCAGTTGAAGAGAAATTCAAACTTATATTTAAGTGATTGCAAAAATCAAAGGACAAATATTATTTCATATTGGATGCTAAGAGGCAGTGATTAGTAGGGAAAAATCATTAATTACTCGGATAGAATTAAGTTGAAAATTAATAATGTGTCCTTTTGTAAGTTTTTATTGCTTAATTACTTCTTGCTTTACCTACCAAGAGATACCATGAGAAGGTAAATAAGTGCTGTGTTGTTATCCTTAGAATTATAGTTAAATGTTGGCAGAGCTTCAGTTGGCTTAACTGGTTTATCTGTTTTAACTATTTTAAAAAAAAATCTCTTTTAAATATATTACTTGTCTCAGTTTTACAAGATTCTGTGACTGGCTGCTCTGCAAAACACAAGTCAGATGTGCCATTAGGGCTGTGTGTAAAGTCAGGATAATATCTACAAATCATCTGAAGTGATTTGCAAGAGTCTGGAGAACAACTGCTACCAGCAGTGGAAGGACACAAATAATCCTGGATGTGACAGTGCATCGATTCCTCTGTCAGGTCCACAATGAAAGCATGAGAAGTGGAGACATTTCATTGCTGCATGTGGAGGGAGTGAATATGTTAAAATAAAAAAGGAAAATAGATATTGATCACAGAAAACAAAACAAAAAAAAATAACCCCGAAACATAAAATCACGGGTTAATCTGGTTTTATTTAAAAGGAAGAATCAGCTGAAGGAGGTCAAAGTTTGGGAGCAGGAATTCATGTCACCAGCAGTTTG